>NW_021604782.1:6670485-6711540 GCF_004785775.1 Grammomys surdaster | reverse complement strand
GAGTAACAGGAGTAACAAGAGTAACAAGAGTAGCTAACAAGAGTAACAGGAGTAACTAGCAGGAGTAACAGGAGTAACTAACAGAAGTAACAGGAGTAACTAACAGAAGTAACAGGAGTAACTAACAGAAGTAACAGGAGCAACTAACAGGAGTAACAGGAATAACTAACAGGAGTAACTAACAGGAGTAACAAGAGTAAGAAGCTAGACAGTGAAACTTTCATGTCTGGTAACAGTAGTGGCAACAGGAATGACTGCTGTAGGGAAGAGAACAAAAGACAAATCAATTCTCAGAGTTTCAAAAGGACAGGGCTGCTGAGATGCCTTAGTGGCTAAGAGTGCATACTGCTCTTACTGAGGACTTGAGGTTGGCTCCCATTTCCCACTGAGGGCTGCTCACCATTCCCTGTAACTGGGCCCAAGAGTATCAGACGCCCTCTTCTGGGCACTGTAGGCACTTGCTCCCACACCATGGTTCCGAGCTGAAATACTTTTGTAAACTGAATGAATATAGGTAGAAGAAAAACAAGGACGGGACTGCAAAATCATTTTGAGAAACAGGTATCTATGCCTTAAGTTATCACCAAAACAGTTTGGTAGTATGTGTCTTATCTAATTTTCCCATTTTCATCCACCTTGAATCCATTAAATGACAATAGTTAATATCCTGCTATATTTAATGAAATAAAGATAGGTTGATTGTTTTAAATGCTGTGTGTTGGGCCTCTTATAAAACAGTTTTGGATAAGAGAAGACATCATACAGCAGCAAGTTGCATACCTGCAACTCTTGGAAGCCTGAGGCAGGAGGATCATGAATTTGATGTCAACCTGTAAGACAGTTTCCTCAAACAAGACAAAACAAACAGCAACAACAAAACAAGAAAAAAGAGGGAGGTGCTCCTGCTGTGAGGGAGTGCTCCTGCTGTGAGGGAGTGCTCCTGCTGTGAGGGAGTGCTCCTGCTGTGAGGGAGTGCTCCTGTGGTGGCTCACTGCTGAAGCACTTGCCTCCTTACACAGGCCCAGGCTCCATCTCCAGTACATTGGGTAGAACGGAAGGAAGATTTTATTGAACTCAGTGGGCCCTCCAATCTTTAGTAACATAATTTCAAAATATAAACCACTTCCTTAGTTGAATGTATCACAGTTAACTATATTTTTAGAGAACTGTAACTCCTTTTTCAGAGAGTAAACTTAAGAGTCTTGTGCTACTTATATTTGGAAATCTTCAGCTTTATATAACATAACTGCATTTCCAAATAGTGTCCACTAGGTGGCAAGCTTGACCACATTTTTGTTTTTCCATGTATTCATTTTTCTGGGCGGGGGTTGGTGTGGCGTGAGCATGTGCCCTGGTAGGTATGTGCAGGCCAGAAGACATCTGAAGGAGTTGGTTCTCTCCTCCCACTGTGTGGGTCCTGAGGACCAGGCTTAGGCTGTCAGGCCAGGTAGCAAAGGCCTCTCTACCCACTGAGCTTGATCACTGCCCCATGGCCATACTTTAAAGATGACTTGTTTACCTTTCTACAGTTCCCCTTAACATTCATTAAGTACTTTGGCAAATTCAATTTGTAAAAATAAAAATCATGTAACACAAGTAGTTTATATGAGAAAGATAAAGAATGAAGTCTAAATAAAACCTAAAAGCATTGAGAAGGTACTGAGTTTGCTTCACATATTGCTTTGTGGTCTGCTAGACCATGGAAGGAACTAAAGACCATGTGACTCCCAGGGGAAGTTGGCTTAGTTCTCATGAGCGCAGGCTTGTGCTTGTGTGTGTGCATGTGTAATAGATAGCATCAGAGTCTCTCTATGCACGCTTACTCTCTGTCCTTCTATGCTCCTGTCTTCAGTAGTAAGTATAACTACGTTTGTGTTCAGATGTAGGGAAGATACTGACAGAAGGTAAACATTATGGCAGTTTTGTTCTATAGAGAGCCTGGTGACAGAGAAACTGGTCAGAAGTAACAGTACCTGCTCATAATAACGCAAACCAAAGGAGAGACTGACCTACTTGCTTGTGTCATGTGTGCGTGCGTGCGTGCGTGCGTGTGTGTGTGTGTGTGTGTGTGTTTGTATTCTTCTTGCTCATGTTATGTATGCTTCTTGCTTGTGTATGTGTACATACTCCTGGCTTATATATATTTACATCAGGAAGCTGTCACTTCACAGTGGGACCTGGTTTGGAAAATTTGTCATAGATGATTTTATCATTATGGAAGCATTTCAGAAGTACTTAGAATAACCTAAAATGACCATGGTCTCCATAGATGATATGTTTGTTTGTTTTGTTTTTCTTTAGTCAAGGGATCATGTGTCACAGGCTGGCCTTGAACTCACTATGTAGTAGAGGATGCTCTTGGATGTCTTGAATTATTTTTTTAGATTTATTTTATATGTATGAGTGTTTTGCCTGTATGTATGAATGTGGACCGTGAGTGTACTTGGTGTCCATTGAGGCCAGAAGAAGCCATTGGATTCCCTAGAGCTGGAGTTGCTGTCTGGGTTCTGGGAACTGACTCAGATCTTCTACAAGAGCTGCAAGTACTTGTAACCACTGAGCCATCTCGTCAGCTCCTAGAGGACATAGTTTTATGGGGACACCATTGTAAATTTGTCCATTTGCTGATCAAAATGTTGTTATCTGGCATCTGACGCTCTCTTCTCCCTCTCCCCCTGTCTCAAACATACATACAGACATACATGTACAGATGGACCCAACTTATACATGTTTACTTACACATGTTGAGTGACATTATACTTTGAATTTTGATCTTTTCTCAAGCTTGCTCTAAATGCTGTGATCCCCTTTCACAGTGCTGACAGTCCCCTTTGTCAGTGTGTGACAGCTTCCAGGGAGATATGTGAAGAGGAGAGGAACAGAAACAAACAATGCTATATAATGTACTATGCTGATAGGTTAGCTGTTTTAAATGTGCGCACGTGCACACACACACACAAACACACACACACACACACACACACACAATGCCAGGGAAGGATTGAACTGAGTCTCACACGCATAGCAAGGAAGTGTTCTGACTGTATTTGTAGCTTTTAAATGCATTTTAAAATTTAATATATTTTCAACTTATGATGTGCTTATCAGTATGTATTCCATTGTTAAACTGAGGGGTATCTGTATATATACTTGGAAAGGGTGGTGATAAGGGATACACGGATGGCTTAGTGGTTAAGTGCATTGGCTGCTGTTATGCTGGACCTGAGTTCAATTCCTAGCCACTACACTCCAGCTGTAACTCCAGCTCCATGGGATCTGATACTTTTTTCTAGCCTCCAGTGGCAGTCAGTAGGCATGCCCACCACACGCAAGACCATTCATGCAAGCAGAACACCCATACACTTGAAATAAAGTTCAAAAAGTTAAAAATTTTGATCTTTTTCTTAAGCTAGACAGGTACATGAATGTTTATTTGGCTGAAATTCACATCTTGCATATACATATGTAAATATATATGCCGTGTGTGTGTGTGTGTGTGTGTGTGTGTGTGTGTGTGTGTGTGTGTAATTTGAATAAGTGTTTCCACTGGACAAATGGCTTTCTCCAGCTATTGGCCAGTCTCTATTGGCCTCCCTGCCCTTCCTGTTCTAACTATGGGAGCTCCTGACATGTCTGAGAGTAGGAGAACTGTGGGCTGTCATCTCCAAAGAACTTTTGAATATATATTTCAAATAAGCAATGCTATATAGTTGGTGGTAGGGTACATTGTGGCTCTGTGTTGCTGGAGTTAGCAGGAATCTCTGAACAAGCCTGGTGACCTATGATAGGCTTCTTCCCTTCTAGAGGAAATGCATTGAGTTCCCAATAGTTATGTGAAAATAAATGTGTCCTTGCTAAAATAGGAGACTGTTGAGCACTGGCTTACATTAAATCCTAAGTTCAAAGTGTCAGGTCTTTACAGCATGGACTTCAGGATTAGCCACTGCGACAGCAGCAAAACCAGGGTATTAGAATTCAGAGTGTTGAAGGCTCATGTTATGGAGTCATAACCAGTAGGGACATCCAATGACATTTCATCAGAATCATTCAAATGCTACAATAATATGACTCTAACAGAGAAGTCAGGGAGCTCTGGGGACAGTGGGCTCTCAGACTATTTTAGGTGCTGTCGTAAGGGCCCTAAAGACCCTGCGAAGAGAAGAGGGCAGCTAGTGATACGGGAAGCAGATTGGACATTACCCTCTGTCTTTGTCCCCTTAGTTCTGCATTCCAAACTAATGACTTGCTCTGAGCAGAAGTCACCCAGTAGAATATTTACAAGTGTAGTTACCTGTTTAATTTAGCTACCCGCTAGGTATGATCAAGTTAGGGTTCCTTACAAGTTTGTATGTTTTCTATTATTGATGAACTTTCCTCACAATTAAATACTAAGGCTTTCCAATCTTTTTATTGTCACAGAAGAATAATACAAACCTGAAATCACTAAAGCCTGACAAACCTGATTCAGAGGTAAGCTCTTTGGTTGTGTAACAGTCCTGTAACAATGAGACAGAGTTGTGAAGTCTTCCATCCAAGGACAGACCTGCGATTAACATGTGTTTGTAGGAGCAAGCCAAGATAGCAAAGCTCGGACTGAAGCTGGGATTGCTCTCCTCTGATGCTGACTGTGAAATTGAGAAATGGGAAGATGAAGACAACGAGATCGTTCGACATGGACGGAATATGTCCAGGATGGCCTATTCTCTGTATTTATTTACTAGGTATGCAGTCCCATTTTGATGTGTTTATGTGTTTGCTTATTCAGCTATTTTTGAGACGGTCTCAGACAACAGCCCAGGCTGGCCTGGAACTTGCAGGAATTTTCCTGTCTCGTGCTCCTGAGTACTGGGACTATAGGTATGCACCATAAATAAATAAATCTTTACAAAGTTAAGAAAAGGTTGAGAAGTATGAGGAATAACCCCATGGAGTAGCAGAGGCTAGCTGAAGCTTTATGGGCTGGGATATGTGGTTTGGGGACAGAAATACTAAGGCTCAGGAAAACAATTCCTGTAATGTGTGAATGTATGCTGCCTTGTTCACTTAGGTATGTCTCCATAATGTCAATATCTCCTTGTGTTCAAAGCACAAGTTGTTATTTTACCAGTGTCTGCATGTTTCCTCACCATTTTCCTTAAATGCTGTGGCATACCAACCTTATTTAGGTACTCCTCGCAAGCCTATTTGCTACCCTTCATCTTGAGAGATTTGTACTGTCCCTAGACATGTTTATAGCCTTTCCTTAGGCAATTGCTTGAAATCATTATAATCACTTATATAATGTATTAATAGTTATTTCTATATAACAATTCATATTTCTTAATAAAATATTTAAGACAGTCTAGTGCTTTTCAAGTTTTCTTTGTAACATTTGATGTGATTCAGTTGCCCCTCCCACCATTCTTCAGAGAACAGGAAGGATTTGCTCGCACCTCACAGCTGTTAGGGGTAGAAGTTGCTGCTGCTGGCGTGTGCATCCCCTGATCTGTACCTAGGCCATCAGTCCTCTCGTGCATCTGCTGGCTGCTCTGCTGGATTTACCTTTCATTTTCCAGAGTTCCGAATTCTTGGTAGCTTTTAAACTCCTGAATAAAGCTGGTCAACACAAGTAGTATTATGATTATTTTCTACATTTAGAATGGGAATTTTATATGTGCCCCATTGAAGCCAAAGCCGAGTTTCTGCCAGGGTCTGATGTTCTTTTTGTTGTATACGAAATGCAATTGATTGTGACTTATTATCAGATCTCATATATTTATTCATGAAGCAAAATAAAAACAGCCTGAAAAGGACCAGTAGCACTAATCAACTGGATGGTTTCAGTTCTCTCTGCATTGTGAAATTAACATATATGACTTTAACTTAGGAAGTAATAGTTAAAGTTGTTTTAAGAAAAAGGTCACAATATTATCAGTGTGTTCATATTCTTTACAAATTGAGTTCTGCTAATATATAGAATGCTCTAAAAATTAATGTTCTATAAGCCAACTTCCAGGCTCATATTTATATTTAATAACTCATTCTTTTTCAGAGGAGAGGGACCACTGAAAACTTCCCAGGACTTAATTCACTTCCTAGAGGTATGTTTTATTTTCACAAGAACTCAGAGAAAAAAGATCCTGTAGGATAAGAGGGGAAAGGTAACTGAGGGTGGCTGGGAAGATGTGTGTAAGGTGCCATTTGAGTAGGTGCATTGTTGAGGTGACAGAAGGAAGGGTGAGCAGGGTCAGGGTATTTCAGAGGCAGAACAGGTGTGATGGTAGTTACACTATGAACCTTGCAGAGTCGGGAGGCCTGTAGATGAGGTGCTGAGCCATAGTGGGGTGGAAGGCAGGGCATCTCCACAGAACCCTAATGTTCTTTATTTGAAAGAGTGATGGTGCTGAGCCCACTCAGCCTTGGGAAGCAGTGGAATGATCTGATGTTCTAAGGCTTTGACTCAGCTAACACTATAGTTGCTAATGACATTGACTGAGGTGCGGTACAGCAAGGGAGGGGATTAGGTTTATAGAGTGGAAGTCAAGCATTGGGCTTTACCCATAATGCAAAGGCTAGTGTCAGGAATGCACAGAGATTTGGGAGTTAGCAGCTTTCCTGTGCTTTTATAATGGCTAACATTCTGTCAAACAGCAACAGCAGGGAAGCTGTGAGAACTGAGAGAATGTGGAATGATGAGGGATGAGGGGAAGAGAATTGTCAAGTGCTGGCCAAAGCTAAGGGAAAGCCAGCTGCCTTCCCTTTCAGGGATAGGGAAGGTTCAGAAGGCTATTTCACCTTGAGACCTTGTTAACTGCCAATGGCAAGCTGATGACTACCAGGTCAAAGTTCATCCCTCCACCCATACTCTTGATCTAGCTTACTACCAGGACTAGTTTTCCTTCTAAATCACATGTGTGTGCATCCGTGTGTGTGTGTGTGTGTGTGTGTGTGTGTGTGTGTGTGTGTGTGTATGTGACCTGAGAGATCAGAACAGGCTGTGTCCCTGGAGACTCCCTGACTCCCTGGAGCTGAAATTACAGGTGGTTGGGGTTGTGTGGCTCTGTGAGTTGAATTTGGGTTCTCTGAAAGGACAGTGAGTACTCTTGCTATCCCAGCCAAGCCTTGTCTGTAACCCCTGCTGTGGCGTTTTAAGGGGTTTTATGTGTTCTACACTTTAATGTGGCCTGACTGTCCCTTGCTCTTGTCTGGCCATGGTTTTCACTCCTTATAAAATGCAAGGTGAACAGACAAAAATCAAAATTACAATAAAATATAACTGTCTGATTGGCCCTCTCACAAAGCAGGTGTAGAATGTGTCTGGAGGTGAATTCAGTCATGTTAGGTGGAAACAGCAGAATTCCAGCCTGACCTCATTCCCCAAGATTCATGACTCTTTCATACCCGAGTATGAAAAAGTAATAATGTCTTGTTTGACAATTTTATACATGTGGATTATACACTTTGATGTTATTCTCTCCCTCTGGAACTTGCTTTTTCTTCTCATGTCATGGCCTTCCTAGACTCATGTCTCTTTTATTTTTTATAACCTACTGTTTAACTGGGCTTGCTTACATGTATACAGTTGTGTGATTATTTACTGAATCAAGTTACCAGTGGCTACATGCTGAAGAAAACTGGCTCCTCTCTGTAACTGGAGATTTTTGAAGTGATCTGGGGATGCTGTCAGAAAGGAATAAGTAATGTATGAGCCTGTGGCTCCCAGGGCCATTTGACTCTACAGAATAACTGGAGGTCTTTAGGTATAGAGGAGCCTCTCTGGGGATTTTGTCTTAGGTCTGATTAGGAAAATTTCTGATTCTAGCTAAACTCTTATGTTTCCTGTGATACAATGAGAATCTTCTGGAGCTCTGAGGCTCATTCTTCATGTCTGGGTTATTTTTTTTCAACTGCATGAAAGAATTGAGAATATTTGTTTATCAACTGTCCAAGAGACACTGATCTAAAATAGTGATGTTTCCTTCTCTCCCAGGTTTTTTCTGCAGAGGGATTAAAGCTTACTTCAAGTGTACAGTCATTTTCCAAACAGGTAACGCATGTCTCTGTCCAGTGCTAGTGATTTTAAATGTCCACATTGGAAGCATTTTACTAATACATAAAGGTATAAAGGATATAGGCTAGGAGCAAATTTAGAGGACATTCCGTTATATTATCCTGTTCTTTTGTTGTTCTGCTATACTGTGTTATTTTTGTGTGATTATAAATATTCCTTGGGGTTGGAATGGATCTAGCCCAGTGGAAGACCTTGTCTAGAATGCACAAAGACAAAATGTCATAATATTCATGGCTTGTGGAAATGAAGCCATTCTATGAAATTCTTATTTTTATATTAAAAAAAACAACCAAGCACTGAGGGAAGAAAAGCTATAGGTTGGATGTGGTATAACACTCAGAAGACTAAAACAGGTGGGTCTCTATGTGTTTGAGGCCTACCTGGTTGATAGATAGATAGATAGATAGATAGATAGATAGATAGATAGATCGAGTACCAGGTAAGCCAGGGCTATGTGTGAGGTGCTTTCTTTGAAAAAAAAAATATAAAAAGATAGAGCTTTGTTGAGATTGTAATAATTTCCTAAATTCTATTTCAGCTAAAAGATGATGACAAACTTATGCTTCTCCTGGAAATAAACAAACTAATTCCTCTATGCCACCAGCTTCAGACAATAACTAAGACATCTTTGCAGAGTAAAGTGTTTGTAAAGGTAAAGGAGAGGGTGGGTTATCTGGGGGAAATACTTGAGAATGTTTCCTGTCTCTGCCAGTTTAGCTCCAGCCTTTGTGCTCAAGTGCACAGAGTCTGTTTCCTTATTTCATGCTTGTCTGAAAGCAACTGCTCTGTGACTGACCCCAGAGAGCAGCAGGTCACCAACTATTCAATTTGAGGCTGCAGATGAGTTCCTAGCACTGAGCGGCTACTTCTGAGCCCTTCCCCTGCCATCTTCCCCTCACCATGTCATAAATGCCTTGGAGTCGAGGCTCCTGTAATATAGCGGAGGAATTTGGGCAGAGTGTAAACAACTGCAGATTACGGGATGCACTGTCAGTGTGTGGAGGGTTTTGAGAAGCTTATGCATAGCCTGAAGTAGAACAGTGTTGTTCCATCGTCTTTTCCGGGGTTCTGTGAGATAGGCATGAGACCAGGCAGCCAGCGGTATCCTCCCTCTGGAACCTCAAGTCCCCACAGTACCCTGATCTGTACTTCTCAGGACCTTAGCTCTCCATGATGGAGAAACTTGCTGATATAGATGATAATGGTTTGGGAAGTCCTGCTGTTAGAATGACACGCATGCTCTGTCCGTAGGTTGACAAGTGTATTACAAAGATAAGATCCATGATGACGCTTGTGGTCCAGCTCCTCTCACTTTGCTATAAGCTACTGAAGAAGGTGAGATTGTTTTTCTGTATTCAGCTTTATTAACTTAAAGTTAATAAAAGTACACACTTCACTTTACGGCTTGTTTTCAGAGCACAGCAGAAGCTAATTGTCTTAACTCTTCCCTGCAGATGGAAAATAACAGATGGGTCTCAGTGACAAAGAAAGATACTGTGGATGGTCAAACCTGAGCAGCCTGGGGTTCATCTCTGGAATACCATGTGGCACAGCTGACATTTTAAAAAGCAAATAATCCTTTGTACTTTCATAAGTTCATCAGTCTTTTAAAGAGAATGCTGAAATTTTTCTTGTTTCTGATCTTCAGATTAGACAGTCGTGTTGCTATGGTGGTTGCTAAGATTCTAACGGCAGTGCAATTTGAAAACAAACACTGTGCTCAGGGTGTTCTTCAGCACACACCAAATATCCCAACTGTCTTAATGGCGGTTGAATCCCAAAGAAGCAATTGCAAATGCACACTCCCCTTTGGCTTCCTTAACTATTTTTAAAGCTGATTATCTACAACACTAATTTCAGCAGAAAATAATACAGTGGCCTTGTTGAATGTGGAGTTTTTCTTAGGCCTGTGGACTCTTCTTCAGTTCTTGTCGAAGCAGGATAAGGGCCTGTCCCCCAGTGCCTGGTCCCAGATCACTCCTGCTAGCACCATTGCTTCTAGTAAGTATCTCACTGGATAAGGCTGTTAGGCTGCATCTGTTCCTTCCCTATTTCTGGAAGGAAAGCCCCAGGAGTCACTTCAATGAACCCTGGAGCAACTTCAGAAGAGGAGATGGTTTTTCATTTTAGCTGTGGTACACATAGCTGACCAGGCAGTCCTGAATAATGGATGGAATCCTCAGTATTTCTTACTGGTTTCAAACACTTTTGAACTACCCTTCTCAGTATTGATAAAATGACAGTTGCAGAAGACAGAACATTGGAACCAAGAGGCTGTTTAGATTGCAGATACATGTACACTGTATTTTATGTATGTGGAATTGGAATGCTCATCATAAAATAAATATTTTTAGTCTTTTTAACATTAGGGTTTAAACGTCTTCTTGGGCTGGGGAAATGACTCTGCTGGTAACCTGTTTGCCTTATAAGCTGTGTCATAAAGCAAGGAAAAGGTTGCCCAGGAGATCACCCAGCTGACCTGCTGTAACTATCAGAACAAGGGCTGAGAGAGGGAGCACGTGCAGTATCAGCGTGTGCTATATAGAAATCTCACACCTTTAGCTACCATCACAGATGCCAACATAACCAGTCTTTCAAAAACATAATCTTGCAGGCAGCTGTTATAGGGAAAGACTGAATGGAACCATTTTCAGTGAAATAGACAGGATTGTTACCAGCACGTGTGAGTGAAAATTCTGATTTCTTTTTAAACTGAGAAGCAGAATGCTAACTTCACTGGATTCTCAGCGTTATACTTTAGTAATATAGCAGATCCCTCAACAAAACTGTTAAGGACCATCAGATATGTGGCAACAACACCATGATCTTTGACAACAAAATAGGGTTTATTAATTAGTATTAAACATCATGTGATAATGTAGACTTCAATAAAAATTGAATGTTCAAACTGAATTCATACTGACTGGCTTAATTTTGATCCAGTTTGGAGGCAGGCATACTGACCAGTGACAAAATTACAAAGTACCATTCCAACCTGTATTGTTTTACGCGCTGCATTTGAAAGTATTTCTAGCGTGGTTTTTAGCCTGTGAAGCAAGCATTCTCTTAACTTGAAATAAAATGAGCGAAGAAAGATACAACCTGTGAAACTGATATGGACTCACAGCACGAGTCTCCGAGAATCCTTTCTGCTACTTACAATGACGATCTGTTACTGTGTGCCTTGTTTCCAGTCTAGCATGTTCCCTGTAGATGGCATAATTAAGGGACAGTCATTCTGACCCTCAGGTTATAAGAAGTGTGTCTTATGAACTAAAAGTATTAAAAAAATTTTTTTCCCTACAAATAATTGCAAAATACCTTTACACGTCTGAAAATGGAGTATCATTGCCAAGATGTGAGGAAACAGGTCACAGACATCACCAGCTCATGAGGACAGAGGAGCTTACAGATCAGATTCTCCATCTGTGAGGACATTTAAGGGAAACTCAGTTTTGTTCCCTCCTACTTACAGGGAGCTACTTCTTTCTTCTCAGTAAACCTTGCTTGGCTACACTTAAAATTATTTCATTAAAAACAGGGCAAACACAGTTATTACATATTGCATCCTTAAAAAAACCTTCAAGATTTAAAGTCTTTCTTTTAAATTCAGTGTAAACGTCTAATTTAAAGCCAGAACTTCATATGTTTTTTTTTTTTAGCTTTGTAATGTAAAATCTTGTTCTGCTCTAATACATCTATACCTAGGGATGACAGACTCAAGTACCTTCATTACTACAAATTAGCTGTCACCAAAATGTGCAAGATGGAGTCACTACCATGTATGTGCAGGAGCCAGATTGACACGGCAGCATGATTCTTCATGCTGGAAGAGCCCTTGTATGCTTTCAAAGCTTTTCTATGTAAAGTGGAAGGCAGACTCCACATCCCTGCCTCTCCCCAGCAACCTAGAGGGAAAGCCACAGCGGAAAGGGCGAAGCTAGGCTTTTTCATTTCACTTTGAAGCAGATTTGGGAAGGACAGACAGTCCATTTTGTTTTTCCAAAAATATCACACTGTTAAAATTATACTTGAAGTGAGGGGCTGGAGAGATGGCTCAAAGGCTGACAACACTGGCTGTTCTTCCAGAGGATCTGGGTTTACTTCCAAGCACCTACATGGTGACTCACAACCATCTATAACTCCAGTTCCAGGGAGTCTGATGTTTTCTCTTGGCATCTATAGGTGTTCTATGCATGTAATACACATGCATACATGCAGGAAAACATACAGATAAAAAGTCTTTTTTAAAAAGTTGAGGCAGAAGTATTAAGTGTGCCACAGCATTCAAGCACAGTTTATTAACAGACAGTTTCCCTGGTTACAGGAATGTAAAACCTCAAAATATTTCTCAAGACCTTTGTGTTTTTTTAATCAGAAAAGCATTCCTTATTTGCCATTTGTTAGGGTAGCAAGAGAGGAACAGAGTGAGGCTGGAGAAATGGCTCAGTCAGTGAAGCGTTTGCCTCCTGCTGTAGACTGAAGGAAAGATGACTCCCCCACCCCCATGGTCTCAAGTATTTGAATACTTGGTCTCTAGCTAGTGGCGCTGCTGAAGGATGTTGTGAACTTTTAAGATACAGAGTTGCTGGAGGAGGCATGTCACTGGGGACAGGCTTTGTGTTTACAACCTTTGTCCACTTCACTGTGTGCTTCCAGTGTGTGCTGTGATGTGGTTGTTCAGCTTCTTGTGCCTGCTATCATTAGCATCTAATCCCCAGAGACTGGAAGCCAAAAGAAATTGAGTCGCTTTTGGTCATGGTGCTTTATCCCAGCAACAGATAGGCAACTAATACAGAAGCTCCTACCAAGTGCGGTTGTTGCTGCGAAAAAATGTAACCATGTTATTGTTGTTTCTTTTTTGAAATGTGGAACTCTGGAACTTTGGACCAGAAAGATGGCTGAATGCTGAGAGCACCATGAAACAGTATTTGCTGTTTTGAACCTAGAAGACTACTGCTATGAGTAACATAGACAGTAGAGGCCTGGCTCCTGGGGTTTTAGAGGGAAACAGTCTCTATTATTTATGTGACCATTTATGTGACCTTTTGACAAAGAATCTGGCTCCCTTCTATCCAAGTCCTAAGGCTTGGCATGAAGCTGAATTAAAAAGTAATGGACTGATATCTCTGGCATTAGCTATTTCAACACAGTATAACATTGATCAATGAAAACAAGCATGTTGGGGGAAAATACCAAATGTACAGCTTGGAGAAAAGAGCACAGAGAAGCTTAATATTGACTTAGTTAAGAACACTGTTCTTTCAGCGGTCCTGAGTTCAATTCCCAGCAACCATATGATGGCTCACGACTATCTGGAAAGGGATCTGATGCCCTCTTCTAGCATGCAGGTGTACATGCAGATAGAGTACCCATACATTAAAAATAAAAAAGCTCCTCCTAGTGGTGCAGATAAGGAAGAGATGGCCTGCTGACCAGCTCAGCTAGCACTCAGGCCCAGGACTAGGGCTCTGAATTGGCCCACCTCAAAATCTCTTCCATCTGTGAAAGGGCCAGTCCTGCTGTTCCAAAGCTGCAGGATCTCCTTAACACAGGGCAACAACAGAATAACTGGGAGGAATCCTGATGAGGATGCAATACTGATGATGTCAGAGAAGCCAGAGATCTTGAACCAGACCAACCATTCACTGCAATGACCATTTGCAAGTGAGGATGTATAGACAGAGGTATAGACTGTGGGACATACTCTGAAATACTACTTTCTAAGCTTCGTTGTGTGTGTGTGTGTGTGTGTTTTATTAGGTTGCAAGGGCAAAGGGCTAATATGAGGGGACAAGGAGATGAGGGGCTGGGGTGCACGATGTGAAACTCAGAGTTAAGAGTCTCTTGCTCAACACTGGGACAGCGGGAGTTGGTCAAGGTGAGAATCCTTTCAGATAAACTTCTACTCTGTGAAAGAAGAACCTGGCTTTTTGCTAGGAGAAAGCAATACCATATAAGAACTGCTGTGAATGTGATCAAAGGCAATGAAAGCCAACAGTCTAATTTTCAAATATTTTCTACATAGTACTAGCTTTGCAGGCATAAAAGATGCAAGAATGAAAAGTCAGGATTCTTTCTGGCTTCAGAAAGTCACCGAGGCCAGGAAACATGTGACAGAGATGGAGTTTCTGCACGAAGGCCATGAGAGGCCACTGTGAAGCTGTCAAGGTAAAACTTGGGTTGTAAACTGGGCGGTGGTGGCGCACACCTTTAATCCCAGCACTTGGGAGGCAGAGGCAGGCAGATTTCTGAGTTTGAGGCCAGCCTGGTCTACAGAGTGAGTTCCAGGACAGCCAGGGCTATACAGAGAAACCCTGTCTCAAAAAACCAAAAACAAACAAACAAACAAAAAACAAAAAAAAACTTGGGTTGTGGCACAAATCCCAAGATACTGGAAAAAAAAGTTGTGAGACATCTGCCAGGGAAGAGTTGCACAGCGAGGAACCATCAGAGAATGATGTTACAGGCAGCAGAGCTGGTGGGTCAGAGGCATCTTAGAAACTAAACCCTTAGATAGTGGATATGGAGCTGCAGGGTTTAGCTTTTATCATGCTGGTTTTATTCTTCGGTCCAGTATCTCATCACTATGCCATCATCCCTTCCTTCTGGAATGGGAATGTATATTCTGTGACATTGTATGTTAGAAGTATGTAACTGGCTTTCTGATTTACAGGGCAGACAAGAGATTGCACTGAGTCTCAGAAGAGTCCTTGGAACAGTGTTAAGACTGTTAACAACTATGAGAATGTTTGATATTGGACTAACTACATTTCGCATGACCTAACTATGGGCCTACAGGCATCCTGGGGAGAATATTGTAGACTGAATGAAAAATGACCCCTCCCATAGACTTAGGTGTTTGAGCCCTTGGTCCCCAGTCAGTGGTACTATTTTGGGGAGGTTATGGAACTTTTAGGACAAGAAGTCTTGCTGGGGAATTTATCACCAGGGGCAGTTTATAACCACATTCTCCTTCCAGTTCACTCTGCTCTTGGTGTGTGGTAGAGATGCAATCTCTTAGTATCCTGCTCTGGCTTCCATGCCTTCCCACTATTGTGGTCATCCAGTCTCTGGAATTAATAAACCCAGATAAACTCTTTTTGAAGTTGCTTTTGGTTGTGGTATTTTATCACAGCAACTGAACAGTAACTAATTCACCTTGAAAGCACAAAGCCCAGAGTTTGGGTTTCCAGGCCCATATAAAGCTAGGTATGGTAGTGTGGACTTGTAATACCAGCCTTGGAAGACGAGAGGCAGAGGACACAGATACTTCCCTGGAAGTACATGAGGTATCTGGCAAAGTTCCAAGCCAAAGAGAAACTGTCCTTAACAAAGGTAAAAAGGCACTTGAAGCTGTTTTCTGATGTATATGCAAGCAAACACCCACAAGTGTACTTCCCAGCACACAAAGCAAGTGCCTGGGCAAGGCAGATCTGAGAGGCTGGGTACAAATGGGGACCAAGGCTTGTGATGTTAAGACAAAGGAGGGAAATTAGGTTAGGTGGAAGGTGAAGCTTCTCCCACGGCTGGGCGGCTGTGAGGAACACTTCATACACACTGGCTGTCTTCAGTGCACTGATGGTTTAGGCCAGGTAGGGTGAGAATCCTGTATTGCCTCCATAAAAAGGCTTAGGACGCAGTGGTTGTGGCATTAGTGCGTTTTACCACGACTTCTTCATACTGTTGCTGTGTCAACAACCCTTCTGTTACACTTTTACTTTCTTCAAACTTGGGTAATACAACTGCAATGTAGCCTTCAGTGGATGGCTGGGGAAGAAAACAGAACCCTTAGTAAAGCCCGATGACTTCTAAGAGGCATGTGGGTGGGCTGCACTTTCCCGACTCTTCTTTACCTTTTCTTGAAGAAGAGATGGCTGATGGAGAATGTTCTCGTTCACTTCCATCAATCGACCTCTAACACAGCTGTTTAAAAAAAAAAAAAAAAGAATTTTTAGGAAAAAAAAAGTTTCGCCAGTAATTTTCCCTTCAGTGTACACAGGCATTTGACATTAAAGCACTAAGTCTCCACGGGATGGCTACGACATGCTTACCTAGATATGGTATATTCTTCTCCATCAGAGCAGTAAATCTTACACAGAGGTGCAAGCTCTGTTAGAAACTGTGCCCCCTGGGTAACGAGAAGAAAAAAAAAAAATTAAAAAAAATTGTGCATTTCCATTTTCCTCTAATAGGTAGCCCTCACCATTAAAACAGGATCTAGTCTTGGAATTTGTGTTTTACAGCAGAATGATTTAAGTACATAAAACCATTATTCATGTACTTCAACGTGATAACTTACTAATAATGGGTAGTTTAGTTACAGATGAATGTGTGTTTGTTTTAATCACAAATGAGAAATCTATATATGGACAAGTATAAAGATTTCAATCTATAGGATAATTCATTGCAAGTAGTATTGTAAGACTCATTTATGACATATGCCAGCAATACCCTACAAACTTAGCTCCATTAAGACCCCTATCTTCTGCTGAGTGTGGTGCTTTTGCTTTAATCTCTCTGCTCAAAAGACAAAGTCAGGTGAATCTTTGAGTTTGAAGCTCGCCTGGTTTCCACGTTGATGTCCAGGCTAGTCAGGGATACAGTGAAACCCTATCTCAAAAACCACAATGACAACAAACTAAAAATACTGAAACGATTCTTATCTTTTATATTAGAAGTTAATAGGTAAAGAAACTTTACATGGTCAACTGCTAAGACTTTTTGAATAAGTAATATTTTTATAACTAAAAAACAAAACTCGTGGGCTGAAGAACTAGCTCAGAAGGTAAGACTATTTCCTGTTCTTAAAAAGGACCCAGGTTCAGTTCCCAGTACCCACATGGTAGCTCACAACTGCCTGTAACTAGTTCTAGGGGATTTGACAAGTTGCCCTCACCTCTGCAGGCTTCCGGTACACATGTGTCACAGACACATACACATAAATAAAAATGAAAAAAATGTTTAACTAAACCCCAGAAAACTAACCAAAACGCATACCCTTTAACTACTAGTACCACATTGTAACATACTTCCTGACAGCATGTATGGTCATTGTTTCAGATGCTCTGGGAGATGGGTAAATCAAGGGTACTTTGACAAATATCTCTAAGCAGGCAAGTGAGAGTGTGTTTCATGCACTGCTCTCTTTTTAAGAATTTAAGAACATGGGCAGCTGAAGGCAAGATTCTTTTTTTATTTTTGAGGTTTTTGTTATGCAGCCTTACCCAGCCTGGGACTCACTATATAGCCCCATACTTGCTACCTCAACCACCCAAGAGATGGGATTACAGGCAAAGGTCAACGCTCATCTTCCATCTCATCCCCTGAGGATAAGAAGAATGGGAACACAGAACCTTTGATACTATACTTCTTGATACACTTTGGGGGTGGGGGGGAGAGTGTTTTTACTGAGAACTTATGTTGAACTGCTAGAAAAAGTCTTAGGGCTGACTGGATCCATCAGAGCATGAGTACAGAAAAAATCTCAGTAGAAAAGAAAAATCACAGAATTACAGAAACATACCCGCTTAAATTTCCCAGAAACTTTGTTCTCAAGTCTGCTACAGTTGTTACTGATCTGATAGGAAATGCTTTGAATGGTTTTGCCACTTTGAAGAACGGGATGAGATCCTGCCAGTGTGATGACACATATTCTACAAGGAGAAAAACAGTCAACCCTGTGTCATGGCATGGCCAGTATTCCTGCTGAGAGAGGCCTATCCAAACTGACCTTCATTCAGTCCAATTATCTCTTTCTCTTTTGCTGTGACTGGACCCTAAGTGTAGCATGGGGAGCGTAATCACACAGGAGGAGAAAACAGAGTTGAATCTCATTCCCCGGAAAGGGAACAGTACCACAAGTCTCTAGTAAGCCTGGGTAGCAGAGAAGCAAGGCAAGATTGTGTACACAGAGCCTCCACAAGGAGCCATTCCATAGGTCCGGACGTACAGTGGTTGGCGCAGGTTGGCCAAGCAGTATATGACTGAACAAGACTTGTTCCTCCCATCACAATTCTATAATACCATTTCAACACCGTAGAAGATTTCATGAATGCTCATACCCAAGCCAAGACCACACCAGGCTAACTACCAGAATGAGATTGTTGATAATTTAAAATGCCTGGTTTGCTTACCGGTTGGAGTGCTGGAGTATACAGTGGTCCTCGCAGGGTTTTCCTTTAACATCTAGAGGAATAAACGAGTTGCTGGTTGTTGAATTGGTATTTACTATTACCATGTGATTACCTTCTTTGGTTCACGGCTATAGTTCATTATGAAGCTGATCACAGTGGTCAAGGTAAATAAAGGTTAGGAAGTATTTTAAGTGGCCTAATTCAGATAGGATCCTTTATTCAATGTTAAGGCAGGAAAGGTTATTAACTCCTCCATCTTGTCACTTCCCTGAATTAAAAAGGCTCAAGCAGAGGCTAGAGGAGGCTCCCCAAAGTTGGTATCGGTATTTTCTTGGCACAAAGAACACCAGCGAAGCCTACTTCAAAACGTCCAGTGGACGATATGCACGGTTTCTTCTTAACATTAGATAGTAGTTCCTTAACATCTCTTAATGTTTTCTCCATGCCTAAGGTTTCTTCCCGACTCGGCGTAGGATTGATCCCTCCAAGCACACCAACACTTCGCAGTGTGTGTGGAAGTCCAGATAGACTAACGCGGAGTCCCTTAGTTTAGTTAACGTCCTTTCCTGCAAACAACCCACATGTGGCACTGCGCTTCCCATGTCGGAATGCGCCTATTTTAGTTCTCCACCGGTGCAAACCAGTATTCCTGGGACTAGAAAGCTCAAGGAAGAGCACGGGTGGCTTACAATAGCGTTGCAGAAGTGCCTGCCGCATCCACCCTGCGCGGTAGAGCAGAGCTCACCACCATTCCGCACTTACCCGCTTTATACCAGCGAGTGTAGTATCGATCCACAAGGGAGGGTGGCGGGGATTCGGTAGCTATGACTACCTCTGGTGGCGCTAGCCTGGCTTCTGGGCAGCGGAGCTCTTCCATACTGCTGGTTACTTCCGGTGAATGGTAGCGTGGTAGCGTCTAGCGCACGCGCGCGCGCCTCCCAAGCCCTTGGCCAACTCCCTCCCCCAACCCCGTCACCTGAGCTCCTGGCCAAAGCCCAACTGCGGGGCAAAGAGAACTAGGCGTCAAAAGGCTGAGGGACAGCAGACAGCAAAGTCCTTCTGCCTCTATCAGGTTAGGGTCCCCGCCACCACAGTCACTCCCAGAGCGACTGAGGAGGTGCGTCTGGCCACACCCACCCGGTGACGTCAGTCAGCGCGCCCCGCGTGTGACGCCACGTCTGCGCCGCCTTTCTTGTGCTACCTGGCGGGTTTCGCCCATCAGTGGATCGCGTCTCTTGTTCCCCGCGTGCATTGGCGGTTCCCTTCCAAATCCAGTGCGTCGTGAAGGCTCGGAGCCGTCGTGAGGGCGTCGTAGGTGAGCATTCGCCTGTCCCAGTCCGAGCCGCTGAGTGCGGCCTGGTCTTGCCATGCAGGACTGTTTTGGTGCAGGGGAGATGCACGCGCTTCTGCCTGCGCGCGCCGGCCGGGCGGCATGGACCTCTTCTTTCCTCGATCGGATGTTTTGTGTCCACTTTTCCCCCCGGGACCATCGTGGGGCGCTGCGGGACACAGCTACGGGGGATGAGGGTCGGGTCCCCGAATTGCCAGTTTCCTTGTAGTGTGTAAATAAAATCTCTACCAGCTAATTGGTTAGCTCGTCGTGGGGGATGATAGGTAATAGAGGCCTCCGTGCTGTGCTGCGCCGCGGGTCCTTTCACGCATTTGGGACCTTTCTATGGAGTAGTGTATCTCGTGCTTCCCCAGGTGGTGTACCTAAGCTGGAATTTCTGTGATGGCAGTGATTGTGTAATCTTTTGTCTTAGGGCCTACCATTTGGCAAGTTTTGATGTAAGTCACATAACGGATCTTAGGTATTGTGTAAAGGATTCGTTTGTATATTGAGAACCATGATATATAACCAGCGAATACCTCGATGTGTAAGTGAAAGAAAAAGAGGCAAAGGCAAATTTTAGCTTGTGGAAACAAAGACGACAGTACGTCCCAAGCCAGGATGAGCTATTATTTGATAAGAGATCAGCAGGTTGTCTGTTTTTTAGGTTGTGTCTCATGTGCTTGTAAGGGTCAGCTTATGATAATATCAGGAGATTTTGAGTTTAATGTTCAGTTTGAACTTGTTCAGTTACAACGAGGTATATAGGTCTATCTAATCTTCCCTTTAGTGAGCTACCTAGTCTGAAGGTAGGGGAGCAAGGGGAGAAAACGGCTCAATGGTCAGACTTTTGGGACATGATCAGAGTTGTATGAAACAACCTTTTAGCACGTGTGGGTGGAACCAAAAGAGTTGTAGTTGGAGGTGCCAAAGGAAGGCTATTAGCAGATTGTGATCCTACAAGCATTTGGAAGATAATCTTTTCCTAACTTTGAAAGCATTGAGAAACACAGGGCTATGTAACTCCAAAAAGTTAAATGAGTGAGGAGTATCGGAATGACAGTTTAGAGAAGTTTCAGTTTTCATGCTAAAAGAATTGGGGCATTAGAGAGATTAATGAGTTTACCTTTTTTCATGTGCATAAAGTGGCCAAGGAGGCCAGAAGAGGACTTGGGATTCCCTGGAGCTGGAGTTATAGATAGTTGTTAGCTGCTGTGTAGGTTTTGGGAACTGAACTCAGGTCCTCTGGAAGAGCAGCTAGTACTCATTAACTTCTCAGCCATCTTTCCAGACCTGAACTTAGCCATTCTTTTTAAAACTCAGATTGCTTTGCTGCATTTTATCAGTTAGGGTCCAGTCAGAAAAGTAGAGGCCACACAGTATTCCAGCAGGATTTATTATGAAGAATTACTTAAACTGCTATAGGAGGAAGGAAAAGAAAAGGTGAAAAACAAGTAATTTAGAAGGCAAGCTGAAGGAAGCGGTTCCCATGGGTAGGGAGCATCACTAGGGCAGATGTTGGCATCATCAGGACCTAACACCTCATAGAAAGGCCATGTAACCCCGGGACTCAGACTCTGAATTGATGCTAAGAAACTCAGGATGAAGGTGTTTGCAACCCTATAGGAAGAACAATAATATCAACCAACCAGAGTTCCCAGGGCCTAAACCACCAATCAAAGAGTACACATGAGGGAGCCATGGCTCCAGCAGCATATGTAGCAGAGGATGGCCGTCTCAGGCATCAATGGGAGGAGAGGCCCTTGGTCCTGTGAAGGCTCCATGCCCCAGAGTATGGGAATTTGAGGGCAGGAGTGAGTGGGTAGATGAGGGAATACCCTCATAGAAGCGGGGGGTGGGGGGGAGATGAGATAGGGGGGTTAGGGGGTGGGAACTGGGATAGGGAATAACATTTGAAATGTAAATTAAAAAAATAACCAATTAAAAAAAGGTGGGGGGAAAAAAGAAACTCAGGATGAAGCCTGGGGCTAAATTTCTGTGTCTGGGGATGCAGCATGCCTGATTAATGCTCCTGCCTCTGGGATGGCAATGATGAGACAGACTAGCTCTGACAGTCCCAGAGTCTGTAAAGGTAAAGGCAGGTTGTTGGCATGGTAGTCACAGTTACAGACAGATAATCAGAAGAAGTCAGTCATCTTAATTTGCTATTACCTTCTATCATTTTTATCCTGGATTCTATGGATACAGAGGAGCACAGATTTTGATGAGTAGGCACCAAGTTCATGGAGAGGGATGTGTATCATGGCAACATTGGATCATAGCATATGCTATGGTTATCATTTGATTATGTCTCCAGATTTAACATGTTGTAAATTAATCTGCAGATTAGCCCTGTGTAAAGCTAGAAGCTTTAGGAAGTGAGAGTGTGTGTGGCCGTGTATATGCTGGTGTGTTCACATTAAATATACCCCTGTCATTCTAATAACCACTTCTCTCTTCCTGAGTCATGCTCAATGTGAGGAAGGCCATTTATTTAGCTGTTAATATTTCATTTCGGGAAATTTGTTTTTTTTTTCTTCAGAAATTGCTTCATCATGAGAAATCTGAAGTTGCATCAGACCCTGGAATTTAGGGACATTCAGGCACCAGGGAAACCTCAGTGTTTCTGTCTGCGAGCTGAACAGGGGACGGTGCTGATTGGCTCAGAACGTGGACTGACAGAAGTAGATCCTGTGAGAAGAGAAGTAGGTCACTGATGTAGATGCCTGCTCCTGCCTTGGTCCTGCACTTGCAGTTGTGTTCTTCCTCCCCACTAGTCCCCTTTAGATCCAGAGTAATTCAGATACTCCTGAATAGTCGTTCTCTTTGCCTCGTGTAGATGGCTTACTAGAGAATTTAAAAATAGTAGCCAACTTTTAATTCTGCTGATTTTGTAAGCTAAGTTGACAAAGCTCTGACCATATATTTTATGTGGGTACCTCACATTTCACCTCGCCTGATTGTACTGTATTAGTAATCGATTAGGGCTCTGTGTGGATATGTCCATAGAGGTTGTACATTTTACCTGTTTTGTGGTGCTGTGATTGGAAACACCTTACCTGATTTGGGCTTCTAACACAGACTGGCTAAACTCCCAGTCCTCAGTGCTAGATCTGAATGGATATGTCTGAATGTTGTAGGGTGATTCTGATATGTTCCCTTGATTATTTTTTTGCTACTCATATTTTGTTTAAGTGATTGATTGTTGTTGCATACATTGTAGAAATGATAGGCAACTGCAGTTAGGGGGTTAGACATATTCAAAAGTAGTAAAGGCCCTGAGTTTGATCGTCCATTGGAGAACAAATGTGAATAAAGGATGAGTGCTGTCAGTAGCTGCATTTTTTTTTTCCTTAAGATACTGATTTTTTTTTTTAATCAAATCGTAATTTTTACTTATTCGCACAGGGGTTATAAACACAAAAAGGCAGGATGTGGGAAAGGGGGTGACACCAGACCGTAGGTGTTCAGGGGGAGTACAGATATCTTTCAGAACAGGGTATTGGCTGGGTGAAGGTTCAGGGGACAGGTTGCTATGACTTTGCCTATGATTCACTTGTCCTTATCTAAGTTGATACTATCCGCCAAGGCTACCTATTTACAAGGTCTATGACTACTCAGGCTGGTAAATTTCCAAAAAAGCTGCCTGTTTACAATAGCTTATAGCCATCTGTTTCAGTGTTTTTCCACAGAGACCCAAGACTTGGTGTTAGTACACATATATGACAGGCCTATTGCTGATTTTAAGCCTATGGCTGATTTTAGGCTTTCAATGTGTATGCAGGGCTGCCCCTGACATCTCCTCCCTTCTCCAAGTATAGAAAGGCCGTGGCAATTTTAATCTTTCAAAGGTGGGGATAGAGGCCTGACCTCCAGTAATTGAAGGGGACCTTGTAATGATTCTGGTCCTCCTGTCGTTGTCCAGTGAGGCATCAGAGCCATGCCCATCCCGGTGTATTTTTCCTGGAGAGGGGCTACTTTTGACATCAATCCCTATGCAGTCAGGCTTGTCCCTCAGGGAACCCAGAGAGATATTTTTAACAGTAGCTGCATTTTTATAGGGTATTTTTAAACAGAGCATACTTGTGTTTTTGTTGTTTGTTTTTTTTTTTTCTTTTAATTTTTTTTTTTTTTTTTTTTTTGCAAAAAGAATTTATTATGTATTGTCCTTGTTAAAAGACAATAGAGTTGTAATATTTCTAAAATGAAAGTTTGGGTTTTAATCTAGGGAAAATCCTCGCATGAAAAATTTATGTTATTAAAGAATCATTAAGGTCCGAGGAGATGGACAACGGTTAAGAGTCCTGGCCACTCTTAAAGTGAATCCCAGTTCAGTTCCCAGTACCCATGTGGCAGCTTACAACCATCTACAACTCCAGTTCCAGGGAATCCCACACTCTCAACGGGCCTCCGACGGCACCAGGTGCACACACATATGGTCCACATGCATACATTCAGGCAAAATACCCATACACATAAAATAAAAACAAGTAAATCTTATATATAAAAAGAATTATTAGGAACATTTTATTTCTGGAACTCAGATGGCTCTTGAATGTAAACACTGATTTGCTTACGTGTGTTTTGTGAAAGGTGAAGTCTGAAATTTCTTTGGTGGCAGAAGGTTTTCTTCCAGAGGATGGAAGTGGCTGCATTGTGGGTATTCAGGACTTGCTGGATCAGGAATCTGTGTGTGTGGCCACTGCCTCCGGGGACGTCATAGTCTGCAATCTCAGCACACAACAGGTAGGTGTCAGGCCTGGTGAAGAGGAAGTACCTAGTACCTAGTACCTAGTACCCTCGGCCAAGCCATGACATTAAAATATTTGCAAGTTAAATGGCTATGGTGATATTTTAGAAGTCAAAAACCAGTTTAGTCTACTGCATCCATTAATCAGACAGTCAAGTTGGGACATTACATTTTAAATTAGAACCTAAAATCGAATAAAAACTAATCATTCTTCCCAGAAGATGCTCCAACATATAACAAGGACATATGCTCCACTATGTTCATAGCAGCCTTATTTATAATAGCCAGAAGCTGGAAAGAACCTAGATGTCCTTTAATAGAGGAATGGATAAAAAAAATGTGGTACATTTACACAATGGAGTATTACTCAGCTGTTAAAAACAATGAATTTGAGAAATTCTTAGGTAAATGGATAGAACTAGAAAATACCATCCTGAGTGAGGTAACCCAATCACAAAAGAACACACACGGTTACTAATAGTGGGATAATAATTGCAGCTTGTAATTAGTAAAGGGTTAGATTATGCCAAGCCCTTTTTATGGTTTGTTTTTTTTTTTTAATGCAAACTTTTATTTACTCCTTACTATGGTTTTGTTAGGTAGCTCGTGATTGGTTTCTCGTGTGTAGAAGCACTTGGGGCTTAGATAGCTCAAGTAGCTCTGTCAAGTTCCTGGTTCCCAGATGGAGCTTGACCATCACAGTCTGTGGGAAGAAATGCACTCCTCGGCATGTCTTTGAATGTGTTAATAAACTTTACTCTTCATTCACGCTGAAAATTGTCAAAGTCTGTTACGTATAAGTTAACTGGCGTTGCTCGCATTTAAGTTAGAATTTTCCTTCCTAATTGTCTCCTGATCCCTGAGCCAGGCCCACTCCATCTTATCTCCATTGAGATCACTCTCTTTCTTGGCTTCTCACTGTCACGAGACAGGATCCGGGTCTCTGCTGCCTGATAAGACCAGTTGCTGTTCCCCAAATTCCCTTTCACCTTTGTCCTCATGCCTGTTTGTGTATTCCTCAGAATCTAGTTGCCTCTGAGTTTTAATTGCTCTTTAAGCCTTGAGGCCTCCACGCTGGTTCCTCAGTGGTTCTCTCTCCTGGCCCTACTGCTGAGCTTTGAGACCTTCCCAGAACTCCCCTGGACTCCCCAAGCCGCTGCTTGTTCTAACACTCACTTTATTTTCCAAGGACCTTACTAGTAACTAAGCCTTTCATAGAGTCATTGTTTTATGTCCTTCTGCTTACTATGCTTAGTTTTTATGTCTTGTGTTTCAATTGTTCCTGAAGGCATGTTGGTGGGTCTGCCACCTTTATATGTTTACATTTTGATTGTTTGGTGGAGTTCATAGTAAACCTTTATTGAGAAAATGGTGTTCTAAGCATCCTTTGTGATTTTCTTCTCCAATGCAGCTGGAGTGTGTTGGGAGTGTGGCCAGTGGTATCTCTGTCATGAGTTGGAGTCCTGATCAAGAACTGCTGCTTCTTGCCACAGGTAAGCTTTTCACTAATGCCTAACTGACTTTGTAAAACTTGGTCCTAATTCATACAGGCTTCTCAAGTTTCAGAAGTCTTGGAACAATGATAGCTGATTATAATATTAAGGTAATATATTCTTAACACCTCTCTCTGTTAGCATACCAAGTTGTTTGTGCAGCCTTATAACCTTTGGGAATGAGGAGTCGGGTTAGAGAGCTAGGAATCTGCTGAGGTCATCAGTCAGTGTGAGCAGGGCTTACCTTAACCTACTCTAAGACCAGGGTTGATTTTCTTTCACATTTACTTAGTGAGTGAGTGGGTGAGTGAGTGAGTGAGAGAGAGAGAGAGAGAGAGAGAGTGAGAGTTGCAGCTGAGTTTTAAGCTCTTAAGCCATACTTATGGGCCTATTCCCATCCTCTGAGACACCTTCACAGAGCCTTTCTAGACCCTGCATGAGCCTCTTGACTTTCCTTGCAGTTAGGCTCACTTACTAATTAGGGACCTCTGTAGTAACTCCAAGGCAATGGGTGTGGATGTAGAGCTATCACAGGGCAACCTGCAGGAGGGAGTGCACTGTGCAGCTTCAGGGATCAAGCTCGGTTGTCAGGCTTAGAGACAAGTTGAGCTGTCTTGCCTGTCTGGTAACCACATTCCTCACAGCTCTTCTGTATGCCTGGTTTTCTTTTCCCTTGAGATGCTTTATTCCAGGTGAATTCAGTTTATGTCTCTAGAAATGTCTTAGAAAAGTAGCAGTTTTTAAAGTAGTAGAGGAGGGCTTTGGGGACTTTTATGTTGAATTTATACAATCAGTAGCTAAGAATAAGCATCTGGTGTCTGGCCTTCTTAGAGCTTGTATTTCAGAGCATTTTGTGTGCATGCATCCATCTACCTGTTCTACCTGGAACACCTTGTTCTGGCTCAGTAACTTCCAGTTCCCTAGGCACTTGGAATGATTGATATGTTACATCAACAAAAGGTTTTTTCATTTGTTTCCCCTAAGCTCAACAGACCCTGATTATGATGACAAAAGACTTTGAAGTAATCACAGAGGAGCAGATCCACCAGGATGATTTTGGAGAAGGTAAGCATTGTTCTGAAACATCTTGTGACCTGAAGTTCCTTAGCTAACATTTTCTTATTCATAACACTCGTCGTAATCCCAAAGAACTTCGGTCTATCCCAGTTCATAACAGGCATATTGTTAATCTCCCTTCAGATCTGACAGGTAGCTTTCTTGGTATTCTGGGGAATAGAAACCTATATGTGAGGTCTCCTGGATATCACTTAAACCTGAGGAAAGATTTACACTAGAATTACAGGAAAAGAATTACTCAGGCTAGAATAAAGAGAGTATGTTTGGAATACAGTTTAGTGGACCACGAGAAGGGAGTGGGGCCAGGTAGAAGACAGTGTTTTTTTTTTATTAGCTAGATCAGAATCTTCTTTTTTCCTGTGGCTATCAGATTGCCTTCTTGCTGAGTTCTGGCCACAATCATTTGACCATTGAGGCCGTGAGTGTATCGATGGGGAAGAGAACGGAGATACTTGTTGACCTGTAAGGACCTCTGTCCACTGGAAGTCCCTGAGCAGCTGACTTATTTAAAGAGGGACTGTTAGAGACAGGTTCTGAATTGTGGCTAGGGCCTAACTTCATCCCTTTTTACTTTGCCAACTCAGGGACAGCATTTGGATGCTTCATATAATAGCTTCAGAGCCCGGCGTGGTGGCCACACTTGAATTTCAGCACTTGAGAGGCAGAGGCAGGTGGATCTATTGAGTTTGAGGCCAGCTTGGTCTACATAGTGAGTTCCAGGACAGGCATGGTTACATAGACCCTGTCTCAAAAACCAAACCAAACCAAAAAAATCTTAGAACTGCCTTCTGACTAAATCTTTGGAAACAATCCGAGGGGTGCTGTGGATGGTAGAATCATGATTGATTATGTTGTTTGATTTTTCTATAAGGCACATGTCACAGATTCAGTAATGACTTGATGTGTAAGTATTAGGGCAGCCATAGGAGATCAGCAGGAGTCATTGGAGATTGCAGGTTTCTAGAACCTGACTTGAGCTGAGTCATGGTTAACTTGGTAATTAATAGACAAGGTTTGAAATAGGGGGCTCGGCCAAGCCAGTTGTTCCATATAGACACCCTGGCTCATTTGGGGACCTGGGCATAGGGCAGCATGCCAGGTGCCAGGACAGGAGTGCAGGATTCAATGGTTTTGAGGTTCAGATGCTGTAGTTATTTTGTTTGTTTGTGTCTAGTATGGCTGCTCTTAGTGACTCTGTGTGTGTGTGTGTGTGTGTGTGTGTGTGTGTGTGTGTGTAGAAAGATTACAGATAGGGTGATAGGGTTTATAGGTTCCTGTAGGTGAGTGTGGGCCTAGAAGAGGGAATGGATTCAGGAAGAGTCTGGTGCTCATTTAAGCACTGAGTACACTTTTTACAATTAACTGAGAAACTTTTCGAATTTACATTTGTAGTTTTCCTTTTATCCATGTGTAACATGGGAAATGCCATCTTAAAATTTGAAATATAAACAGGCTTTAGTTATGTGATAGAAAAAAAAAAAGTTTACTGTGACTCCACCTAGAAGTTCAGTTGATGAGAGAAAAGGTACCAGTAACAGGGAAGATGGGGACCTGCTGGTCTGTTGATGAGGAGTTCTTCCGTGGATATGACTCATGACTGTCAGGGTTTGCCATGTGGAGTACATACATGCGGCAGGGCATGGTGCTCCGACAGGGAGTCAGTGGTGCATAGAGAATCATTCCGAATCATGAGAACAAGCGACCTTGTTTCTGGAGCGAGCAGATACAGATAGTGCTACAAGAGTCTAGGGATCGTTGTTAAGGTCACTCACAGGGTTTCAGTGAGAAAAGGGACCTGGTCCTGCCTTTTTCCTAGGGTTTTTCTTTTTCCTTTTTTTAAACCTTGCAGTAAATTAAAGGAAAGATCGTCTAAGTTTGTGCCTTAAGTTTCTTTGTGAGCACAGACATAGGCTGCCGTCTGCAGATCCCTGCTATGAGCCCATCTCTCACTGTCTGATCCCACTGGGAGACTTTTCTTGTTTAGCTCTGGTCCTCTACCTCTTGGGGACCTGTCAGAGAAGCTCAGGGCTGAGCACAGCAGTAGTCACACTCTTCAAGTGTGGTGGCAGGGTGTCCTTTGAGGGCCTATTGTATTTGGACATGCTTATGCAAGCAAACCAGAAATGGCTGTGCTGAGCCATAATTTATGGAATTATATGTAGTCTGCTTCAGAATTAGTGGCAAGAGGGAAGTCTTGGTCCTGGATAATGTCAGGACCATCATTCTGTGGCCTGTGGATGAATGCCACATCTGCCTCTAGGAGCAGAACGTCTGTGCTGGTTCTGGATCTTTGCCACTTTATTTTGTATAAGAGAAGTAGCGTAGTTTAGGGAAAGCAGCCTAGAGTGCAGGAAGCCTGTGTTCTGATTTTGGGCACTGTTTCTGTGGGGTTTCAGATAAGTCTACACCCGGAACTACATTTGATGAAATAAAGCCCCTTTCACCACCAGCAGAAAGCTTAGCTGGTTGGTTTAAAGGCTAATTATCAGAATTTAATGCCTGGCGATTGTCTTGAGTTATATGCTTTGTGATTCGTGGACACATTTTATAAGTTCTTCATATTTGGTCAGATTTCTGACTTGGGTCAGGCTTTCCAAGGTAAGGGCATTTCACCACCTCCTGGAATCATTGCTGCAGGTCATTCGGAGCTCAGTTTGTAACATAATGACCGATGCTCAGCTTCCTGAGTTGTCAGTGGCTGTCTTCAAGAAGAATGAATGAGACTGCTTTGATTACAGTTCCTCTGCTTATTACTTGTCTTTTTGTTCTCGAAAAACTATAGGCAAGTTTGTCACTGTTGGATGGGGCAGTAAGGAGACGCAGTTTCACGGCTCAGAAGGCAGACCGACAACCTTTCCGGTGCAATTGGTAAGGCGAGATGACAGTGTTCAGTTCTGCCATGTACTGGTGCATTGCCTGCCTAGTGTATCTCTTCTATTGTGATAGCTGATAGGTGCCCTCAGGAAATGAGTCAGCCATGAGAGATAACTTTGTTTTCTTTTTTCTTATGGACTGCGCCCAGTCTCATTTACTGTCCAATAGACTACAGTAACTTTTGCTCATTACTTTCATTTTTCTTAAAGGCCTGGTCTTGACTTAGAAGTTTATGGTTTTCAGAAATGGGTAGAAACCCATTGCTTACTCAGAAGCAGTACTCATAGGAATGACCTGATATTAGACTATGGTGTTTTGTTGCCCTGCTGGCACCTTGCTGGGCTCAGTAAAATTGTTTCATATTTTCTTGCTTTGTTGGATGAGTTCTCTCACTAATTAAAACATATTTATTAAGAATTTACGTAAGCTGAAATCTGTGAGACACAGACTGCGAGATGAGAATCTCATGATAGACTAAAGTACAGATATCACCAAAGTCCAACGTGGTGAGCTAATGAGTTTTACTGGGCTACTTACAAGACTGTGGGTGAGGGGTTATTTACAGGAGCAGAAATGACTCAAAGATAGCTGCATTACCAAGGTCCATCCATCCTTGCATGCATGATAGCTCACAAAAGTTGGGAAACCAGGAATATACTTGATAGCCTGCAGGTAGCTCAGCAGGTTAGAGACTATCCAATCCAAGTGACTGGTCTAAACCATTTCCAGGCAATCCAGCTGGTTTCTGCTTTTCCCAGGCAGCAGGTCTGGTCTCAGAATCTTCTTTGTAGCCTGGCTTATTTGAGATACTCTTGGCTTTTACTGTTTACTCCACCAGGGAGGGGCCCTAGTGAATCTGATAATTTTCAGGGACTTCCTGAAGCTCTTTTGAGTTTTTACCTTCCTGCTGAAGGAACTTCCCTGTAAGAAGAAATGTTTCATCTTGGCGGAAACAGGTCACAACAACCTTTCACTAGAGGAAGTATGTGTTGTATACCAAAGGACAGTATCTTATTAAGATACAATATAGTCTAGCCAGCTTACTCTGTGGCAGAGCAGAGCTATCAGTGTTTTGAAATGGAGCAACCACTGGAATGTGGGGTGCACTCTGGTGCTCATCTTTCTCCCACCCATAGGCTTGGCTGCTTCCTGGCTCTGGATTGAGATGCAGATGTCACTGAAGATCCTTCTTTGGCCAGCGCCGCAGAGGGCAGAACTGCTTTCTGTGTGCTGCTGCAGCTGCTGCTGCTGGCCCTTCTCTACCCACTTTCCTCCATGTGTCTTTACTCTGTGTCCTGTCCTGAAATAGGACTGTTTACATTTAGACAGACGCTTGTTTCCTTGCCATAGTTTCCTAACCTGTCCCTTAGCTTCTTGTATTTAATACCTGTACTTGTAGCATCTCTAATGTGCAAAGAAGGAAGGCTGTGTTTATTTTATGTTTAGGTTATTCTTGATTTCTTGGACTAAGCCCTTCTAGAAGGTTTCTTGGAGAGTTTCTGATGCTGGTTTTCTGTATGGCTTCAACATTATATAAAAGATGAGTATTTGGTGGCCAAGGCTTGTTTGACTTAAGAGCGTTGATTCCCCTGTAATACTGGTGTTTCTCTGTTTAGCATGAGTCTGCCTTGCCCTGGGATGACCACAGACCACAAATTACCTGGCGTGGGGATGGGCAATTTTTTGCTGTGAGTGTTGTTTGCCCACAAACAGGTATGGAAATAAATTAAATTTAAAATTTTATCTAAATTAAAATCTAGAGAAATTTTTTTCCTTTTGCCTTGAGTAGACTATTAATTACACAACTGTAACCTTTAAAGAATTAGAGATACAAAGGAAGAAGAAGGAAAAAAAAAGAATTAGAGATACATCCAATATCAGGAGTGGGGAAATATGTGCTACTTTAGATGTTAATGGTTTAGGAATTAAAAGAATGCTTTGAGGCTGTCTGGTCAAGCCTCACCTACTAAGTACAGATTTGACTGGTTGGAAGGTAATATGTGAGAATTACCATAGTATTTTAAGTGTTTGTGTCTGTTTACCTCCTTTGCAGGGGCTCGGAAGATCCGAGTATGGAACCGAGAGTTTGCCTTGCAGTCCACCAGTGAGTCTGTGCCAGGACTGGGGCCCTGTCTGGCTTGGAAGTGAGTGAGCATATAAGTTTGGGGCTCTTTCTGCTTTCCCTTCCATCCCTTCTTCCCGAATTCAGCTAGATCCTGGATTCTTCACAGATTCCCTTGTTCTAAGACCTGATACTGGCTGCATCTCTAATTCTTTACAGGTTATGGTTGTACATCTGGCTGTTGTGGGAAACAGAAAGCAGTGTGTTTGACACTCTGTGGAACAAAGGGTTTTTGTAAGAGAGGGTAAAAGGTGCTTTCCTCTGGACAGATTCCCACAGCAGGTAGTCTGATGACTAAGAAACCTGCAGGCTACATTTTGCATGTGCCTTCTCTTCTGTTCGCTTCCTTGATGCATTGCTTTGTGCAGAACACAACTTGCCTGTCATTTGGCTGCATTTATATACTGATAGAATAAATTGCACCTATTGCAGCAGCAGCTGTCATGTGCAATGCCCGTAGCCTCTAGGTTGCAGACTTGCTTGCCACCAGTATTAGCGGAACTGGGTGTTACCTAGGTGTTTGAATTACGAGGTCGGAGAGAAATAGGAATGAGGCAAGTGGACTAAGGATGATTTCGGGAATGGAGCTTTGGGAAGTTATATATGGTTATATATATGAAAAAGAAAAGAATGGCTGAGGATATTGTGCCTGAAATGTTGTAGTCAAATGTAGTTTGTTTGTTTTTAATAGTTCAGTTGCAGTTGAAATCAGAAAAAGTATAAATAGTGCCTTTGGACTAGTTAGGAAGGAACACCTTTTCCTCTTACATTCTGGGGTGAACTACTTGTCAGACTAGTAAACAAATGGTGAGCTTAAAACTTCCTTGGAACCAACATCACAAACAAATATTTGCACATAACAAGCACCACACATACACACACACACACACACACACACACACACACACACACACCCCTTACTGGAAAAAAGGATTCCAATTAGGTTTTTTCTTCTGGGAAAAAAAAATAAAATCTCTTGTCTAAATCTCTGGGCCTGCAGGATGAAGGTTTTTGACTATTCTAACTCAGGCTTTGCTTTAAGACCCTCAGGCAGTCTGATTGCATCTACTCAAGATAAACCTAACCAGCAAGATGTTGTGTTTTTTGAGAAAAATGGACTTCTTCATGGACATTTTACACTTCCTTTCTTAAAAGATGAAGTTAAGGTAGGTGTTGGAATTCTTTGTCATCCAATTAGAGTGCTCTCCTTAGTTGCAGAAGTTTGTGTCTGACAGAGGTTAACAACAGAAGCTCTGCGGAAAGGATGACTTCTGAGTCTTGCTAAGAACAGTCACAGACAGGGAATGGAAATGCTGTCCTTGCTGTTTGCTTTCATGACTACCTTTCCTGGTGTTCAGCATCTAAACAACAAGCAGCTTTTGTACCATTGAAATCCTGGGTGGGAGACACATGAAATCTTAGTGTAAAATTTTATAAAATCATTTAGGATAATGCTTCTTGTGTAAAATTTTAAGAGATTTTCTTTATGGAACCATGTTCTTATTTATATTGTACCTTAATCAATATTAAGTATTAATATAATGTGTAAAATTAAGATAATATATTTTACATAGTAATGTATTACTATATCTAATAGTCAAATTTCTTGATTTTTCTAAAAATGTTATTTTGTGTTACATTTGTATATAAATCTTTAAGCACAATGCATATTTTAAGTCCTTTTTAAAGTACCAGTTTTACAGATTTGTTTAACAACAAATTAGAGATTAGTGACTTAAGCTGATGAGATCAGCTCCAGTGTCGTAAGGTTATTTCATTTATGGGTGCAGGGAATTCAGCTATCCTTAAGAATTTGAAGTAGACCAACAACTGAAGGTCAGAGTGACTGTTGTTCTTACCAGGTAAATGACTTGCTGTGGAATGCAGACTCCTCGGTGCTTGCTGTGTGGCTAGAAGACCTCCCAAAGGAAGACAGTTCCACTCTGAAAAGCTATGGTATGACAGCTGTTGAGCTCTGGCTCGGCTCCACATGTTGTATGCAGGTAGAAGCTTGTGGGCTTTCCCTTCTTCCTCAGGCCTTCTTTGAAATCAGTGTCGATGAAGTAGGTGGATGCTGATGGGGAGGGGGTATGTTTGCATCTGTGAGGTTCCAGTCATGAATTATTCAGAGCTCTCTAGAGAAGCACAACCAGTAGGATATAGATGCAGGACGGGGAGAAGAAATTGTGGCTGGCTCTGTGTTAAGGAATTGGCCCATGAGCATGTCAGAGTAGCACATTTGAAATTTCTATGGCAGGCTGTAAGTTCAGATGGATTTTTGTGTTGTGGTATTGAGACAATTCTTTCCTTTCTGGGAACCCTGACTTTGCTTTTAAGGCTTTCATGCATCACAGATAATCATTTTATTTAAAGGCTCTTAGAGCAGCATCTAGCAGAGCTGAGACACCCTGAAACCATAGTCATCAGTGCAGAAAATGAAGCGCCATAGAAGTGAATGGATTTAAGTTTCACATGAGAAGGACTCTTACAGCGTTTACGGTCTGTGGGTGTGCATCTTTAAGTATGTACTTAGGATTGTATCTGTCATCTTTTTTGTTACCTCCAATGCTAGATAACTAGCCCAGGGTCTTAGTCTTACTAGGCAAGCCCGCTGTCACTAAGCCAACCCCCAGCCCTGTTGAAGGTTTTAAGGAAAATATTAATGAGGAGGGGGATAATTCTAATAGTAATGCAATAATTACAACATTTCTCCTTTGTCTTCCTGCCCCACATTGATACAGACTATTTTATAACTTGCTTTGACACTATATCACAAGCAGGTTTCCATTTCATGTATACATCTGTTTCAATTTAGATTGCTGTATAATTTTCTTCTGTGCAGGTTAATTTTTCTGTTAGACATTTGTTTCTCAGGGTCAGCAGCAGTAAAGTGAATGTATTTCTTCATAAATCTTTATGCTTGCCTATTTTCTAAGTGTCTTTCAAATTCATTAATCAGTAAATTTTTTAAATCTGAAATGTAATTGAGTACTTTGTTCATTCATTCATTTTAATAGTTCTTAACCCTGGCTAAACCTTTAATAAAACTAATGAAACACAAGCTTCATCTCAGAATTGGATTCATTGTTTTGGGGTAGAGAATATATGTATTAATATTAGCTATTTATTTTTGGTTGTGTTCAGGATTTAATTTGGGCCTTATAAAAATTACCGAACCAAACAGACCAAAATTCCCAGTGGTTTTAATATGGAGCCACTCAAAGAAAGTGTTGGCTTTGACAGACACAGGGTAACAAGAGTATATATGAGTCCTCACAGTATGTGTCTTCCTTTGTGTGAATCTGCAGTCCAACCTGCTAGCTCATGGCCACACAGACATAATGTGATGGTGTGATTAGAGGGCCAGGTGTTATTTCCTGTGATCACAATAAGTTAAGCATTAGTGAAGAAGTTAAATTCTTTCATGGAGTTAAATTCCTAATTAGTATGTGTTTTCTATTGCTAAAAGCTAGCTTGGGCATAGTTGGTCATTGTAATACGTATTGGGATGATTGAGGGTGTGTGTATTGATCTTAAGGCAGCTGAATGTTTGTTAATACTGGATAGCCTGGGACAAAAAAGCATGCAAAGCACCAATAATAAAACAGATATCTTATGCCCAGCTTACCAGAGAGTCCTTGGTGCAGTCATGTGCACAGAAGGACATTGTCCACAGCAAACCACGTGTTAGGCCCTGGTCTCAATGGACTATATCCTCAGGAGCATTGTAGCTGGGTTAATCTGTGTGAGGATCCTTTCTAATGCTCGCACTAGGTGATGCCTATGGATATCACATTTCTCAGACTGTTCCTCCTGTGTCATACATACCTGTGCGTTTTGTCTGGTTGTCTTCTGCTCAACTCTACATGGAAGAAACATGCTAAAAATACTGCGTTAGCTTTCATAAACACAAAATTGAAGGTAGAGGTGAAGATAAATGTGCTTCTGTTATATTGATGTGTGACATTTTGTCTTCATAGGAAATTTATGTCTTTTGACATTGATTATTAAACAATTATTATTTTAGAGAGACCAAAAGAAGAAGAAACATTCTTGGAAAAATACAAAATTACCCCTGTCTCCCTTTTGCAAATGGTCTGCAGTTTGGTCTTCAGTCTCTAATGTCCTTCCCTTCCTTTCCTTCCACACACAGTCCAGCTCTGGACCGTAGGGAACTATCATTGGTATCTCAAGCAAAGCCTGCCCTTCAGCACCACTGGGAAGAACCAGATTGTGTCTCTGCTGTGGGACCCAGTGACACCGTGCCGACTGCATGTTGTCTGTCAGGGCTGGCGGTATCTGTGCTATGACTGGAACTGGACCACTGATCGGAGCTCTGGAAATACTGCCAGTGACTTGGCAAATGTGGCTGTTATTGATGGAGGTAAGTTGCTGTGAAGTGTGTCCATGAACGTGCAGGGCTTGACCTAGTGGCTGCACGTTGGCTGATTTACCAGAACAGTGAAGAAATCTTCATTTTGGTTGTTTGGTTTGTTTGATGTCTTTGATGATTGGGATTGTCACTGTGTAGAGTATGTACTGTACTGAAAACCCTAGTTCCACCCCGCCCCAACTCCTGTTGCACTATATTTATAGCCGTACATATTAATTGGCCTTCAAACTTTAAGACTGGTAATTTTCTCCTTTTGCAGAGAACAGTGGAGCTATAACGTAGCAGTGGGGTCTGTTATGCTTGTATTGACTGTACATTCCACAGTGTGGCTTTGTTTCTTATTTAAGCACTATAAAGTACCTCTTCTTTCAGGATACTTAGTCAAATCCTAGACATTTACCTCCCATGAGGAAGACTGGTGTTTTTGATTAGGTGGAGGATCAGTGGTGGGGAGCTGGATTGCAAAATGAAATAGCCATAGACAGTTTGCTGATAGCAAATAGCACTCAGTATTCTGTGTAGTGCTTTTAATACTGATTTCTATAATCATGTTCTGTATCATGTAGCTTAGTCATATCTTAATTATAAATTTATATCTAGAAAAGTACTTTTTAAATGTGTGTATTGGGAGTCTTTTTTAGATGGAGTTTTGGAATGTATCCTGGTAGTCCCTGTGTAGATCAGGCTCCTTAAACTCATGGCAGCCCTCCTGCTTCGGCCTCCTAATTGCAGCCCTTGTGTTTTTGGAGGTTTTGGTTACTCTAGTTTAAATCTCGTCCTTACAGACCCAGGTTTAAAGCTGGCACTTTAACCTCTTGGTCTTTTTGCCCTGATCCCTGGTACCTGGGTCTTCCAGGCTGTAGGTGTGGGGTCACATCAGCCATGTGCACACAGAGCTCCTCATGTCTGTACTGTTCGTAAGTTTATTAATGAGGAAGTACAAGAAGTTCTTTTGCAGAGCTACTGCAGGCTGTCTAACAGTTATCATTTAGGTGCTTAGGGAGGCTTACTGCCTGCCTTACACTCTCAACCCCTGCGTTGGCTAATCCTCCTTTTCATTGTACAGACAGGGTGTTGGTGACAGCCTTCCGGCAGACCGTGATCCCACCTCCTATGCATACCTACCGGCTGCTGGTCCCACATCCAGTGAATCAAGTCATGTTCTCTGCTCACCTTGGAAATGACCTTGCTGTCCTTGATTCCAGTAACCAGATTTCTGTCTACAAGTGTGGTAAGTGGAAGCATGGTGATCCAGGAGCTCTGTTCCCAAACAGAAGCAAGTCACAATGTGGTGTCATCTCAGAGCCAGTGTTTCTCAAACTCAGAAGTCTAATTGGAGTTCATTGTCATAATATTTAATTGGCCTGCATTTTCTTCTCTTTCAAAATCCTGTTTGGTTCATGGATACATTTCCCTGTGCCTTGATGATCTTGTAGAGTCCGTTACTTAAGAATGACATTCAGCTCTTGAGGTAGCACAGCATCCTCCTGTTTCTCAGACTTCCCTGCTTTCTCTTTACTTTGCACAAATTGCACACAATCTTAGGACTCACCTAGGAGTGTTCTGAGCCTTTTCTTGCTGTGTAGTGGTGTGTACGTGAGGCCACAAATGAGAATTGCCTTTATTCCCATGTCCTGGAAGATACATTTTGTGTTATTTGTGAGACTTTGTGGTTGTATCCTGACAGTTGTAACTTTGTTTCAACTACCTGTTGGCGTTTCAGTGAGGACAGGCTTCCATAGCTGCTAAGAGAGTAACAGAACTAATTAATTCACAGTAGAGTTCATACTTTCACATGAGCCCTTCTTAAGCAGACAGCCTGCTTTTCATAGGAAATCTCTGGACAGATCACCAGCTCCTCTAATTTCATTTCCACAAGTGCTGTTGTAGTCCTTCTCAGTGTGTGAAACCAGCTTTCAAATCAGTAATGCGCGAATGTTATTGTTGAGCCACATGGTGTGTCATCTGGCAAGCGCCGTGCAGCAAGGTTGGTATAGAATATCGTAGGAAGACTGTGAGTAGAATAGTACACTGTTCGGGAAGGTGTCACAAGGAAGGCGTCTCTGTGTTTGAGCAGAGTCCTGCTGAGAATCTGAGAGGGAGACAGCACATGTGGGTAAGAGCATTCCAAGCAGTCAAAAGCAGCTGCAGTGATGTCTCTCAATGACTGTAGGAAGATAAATGAGGGGAGAGATGTGGGTGGGGGCATAGATATGGCAGAGAATAGCTCTTTCAGGGCCTTGAAGGCCCTTACTCTAAATGAAGTAGTTGTCATTAAAGAGTTGGAACAGGGTGTAGTGTTCTGGCTATTTTAGAGGATTATATTACCTGCTATGTAATGGAATTAGATAAACAATTTGAACCCCCAAGACAGGGTTTCTCATGTAGCCTAGGCTGTTCTGGAATTCACTGTGTAGACCAGGAAAAAAATCACAGAGATCTGACTGCCTCTGCCTCTCAAGTGCTGGCATCAAAGTTGTGTACCACCACTGTCCAGCAAAACTGCCTTAGGAATACTAAGAACTGTGGAGGATGGGAGGCTGCAGAAAGATGGCTGGGGACATTGGAGAATATCCATAGTGTGGGGAAGACAGCCCCTCCCTCTGGCCCTGCTGAAGAGTTGTTTTTATTAGTGAAAACTGGGTTGACATGGTATTAATGGGAAACAGATTTTGATTGAGCCTGAAAGGTATGTGGCGATTCAAGAATGAGGTTGAAATGTCATTATAGTTTAGATGACTTCATTTGTCTTCTAAAATCCACTTGTTGCAAGACCCTACATTGGCATTAGGAGAAATAGCTTGCAATGATAATATTTGCATTTTTTGTTTTCTAGGTGATAAGCCAAACATGGATTCCACAGTGAAACTGGGAGCCGTGGGTGGAAATGGATTTAAAGTTCCTCTTACAATACCTCATCTGGAAAAGAGATACTCGTAGGTTCCTAAATATTTTGAATTTTTGGGAATGGAACCAGGTATCATTTTGTCCTGGATTCATCCAGCTTTTATTCTGGGAAATGTGAAGTAGGTACACCAGCTGAGCCTGGATAAGGAGGCTTTGTTTACTGTGTACCGTATATTCCAGTGGCAAGGAAGATAGGGTCATATCTCATCCTAGACTCTTATTCCCACAGCAGTCTTGTTATCTAAGGAGACTCCCATGGGAAGATGGATATAAAGACAGTAGGCACAGGACATTCCCTTACATACATGGAGTACACACATGTTGATAGTATGTGGATGACCCCAAGTCAGTTTCATCTTGGTCTCATTCCAGATTACGGAATTCCTAAGTGTTGTAATTTTAGACTCAGGGTTGAAGTCAGAGTGTCTTGCATATGGCTGTTATTAATTAATGCCATTGGAGGTGTTTACAAAAGGACATGGACGCCAAATCATGAGTATTAGCTTTAGAACATCAGCAAGTAAGAGGGCAGAAGTAGAAGGTCAGCTTGTCCAGGGCCCTGGGCCTGCTGACTGCAGAACCCAGAGTTTGAGTCCATTGAATTTGGTGTGTTCCTGTTCTTAGTTATTAAGGACACCTGTTTAAAAATTAATAGAAATAAATGCAGGTATATAATGTAGAAATGGTTTTTGAGATATGTGTCATATATTTAATAAATACATACTTTTCAAACAAGTATATACCTTGGTGCCTGTATAGAGAATGCTAATTAAGGTTGTTTGTTGGTTTATTTTTGTTTTTTGTTTTTTCAAGACAGGGTTTCTCCTCTGTGTAGCTCTGGCTGTCCTGGTACTCTGTAGACCAAGCTGGCCTCAAACTCAAAGAAATCGCCCTGCCTCTGCCTCCTAAGTGCTAGGATTAAAGGCAAAGTGTTTATATTCCTTCATTTTTATACCACATTAAGCAGTTTTCAAGTTACTGTAGATGTGTGAAAATTCCTGAGTTCTGTGAACTTAAAAAGGAAAAGTCTATTTTGTCTCCAGTTTTTGAGGTTTTAATAACCTGTTGGCCCCATTGCCTTGGCACAGGGCTTTAGGATTGTAGCATGATAAAGAGTCCCACTAGCCACATGCTCGCTGTAGGTAAAGAACTAACTAGGTTCCTTGTCTCTGTGAGGTGGGGTTATTCTAGTGATCTAAACCTCCACTTCCTTATCGCTCCACTCCTTACAGTAGTACAGAGGTTAGAGATGCAGCCCTGACCTGTGGGCCTTGGAAGGAGTACTTCAGATCCAGATTTGCCAGTTGGAAACCACTAGACAGAGATACAATTCAGATTAAGAGTGAGGCAGTTTAGAACAGGGCACCTTCTTCAATTCTTGACCCCTTTTCTACTAAGTAGGTTTTATGTGACTGTGGGTGTATAGATAGATAAAATAGTATACAAATCAAAGATTAACTGATAATTATAAACTTATTTTAGAACAATTTCTTGGGATTGATGAGATAGCTTAGCTAGCAAAGTATTGGCTTGCAAGCATGAGTGCCTGAGTGTGGTTCCCAGGAACTACATAAAAAGTGCCAGGCTTGTGGGAGTATGCACTTAATCCTAGCACTGTGGGGTGGGGAAGGCAAGAGGGCCTATTCTAATTGGTGAGCTTGACGCTAGGGAGAGACCCTGACTCAAAGGAGATGAATGATATCATTGAGGATGACACCGAAGTTGTCGCCTAGCTTGCACGTGAACACATGGGACAGATAGACACATAAAAATAGCAGCCCCAGTTCCTTGGTATATACATAGAATCTTACCACTTCTTTTCTTTCTTTCTTCATTCCTTTCTTCTTTTTTTCTATCTTGCCACTCCTTCCTTCCTTCCTTCCTTCCTTCCTTCCTTCCTTCCTTCCTTCCTTCCTTCCTTCC
>NW_021604782.1:6662364-6670475 GCF_004785775.1 Grammomys surdaster | reverse complement strand
TCCTTCCTTCCTTCCTTCCTTCCTTCCTTCCTTCCTTCCTTCCTTCCGTGGTTCTCACATACAGTAATGTGACCCCCATGTGATCCTAACCCACAGTTTACACAGTTACGGGTTAGAATATATTTTTAAAAATCAAGAGTAGAAAAATCCTATTCATTCAGAGAAGATATCATAAGTACACAAGCCTTCATTTTGATCCTTAGGAAAGAAGGGATTGGGGTTGGGAAAATATTTGGAGAAAACTTGTGAGAACCAAAGCCCCAGGATGCCTGTGTGTTGAGGACTCTGGCCAAGCTGTATGCAGTGGAGACAGTTGAGGGAGAGCTGGCTGAGCAGGCAGATCATGCTCTGGATCAGTTTCTTAAGTGGCTACTGCTAATTTGCCACTGGACCCCAAGGATAGGACTTTGCTTCATTAGGTGGCAAAACGATGCCTAGATCAGGCAAGTGTTAGAAACAAGGAGCCTGTTATGAGAGGTGCCCAACTCTTGAGACTGACCTCTGTTGCCATCTGGTTTGAGTGTTGGTTGTTGGTTTCTTGGGATGGCTCTATGCTTCATTATTTTAGGTACAATAGTGGGGAGTTTTCTTACATAGTTATTTTCAGAAAGATGCTCTTCAAATCTAAAGGTCTTAGGATATGAGAAGGTTGATTTAAAATAATCTGTTGTTCTTCAGTCAGACAAACATTCTGGTATTTGGTATTAGCATGTTTTTTTTTTCTTTATTCTTAAGACTTTCATGCGTGTATCCAATCATACATGACATATGATCATATTTGTCCCCCATTTTCGTCCTCCAACTCCTGCCTTGCCTTTCCCTCCCCAATCCCTTAATCTTACTATCTCTTTTTTTATAAATAACTTACTAAGTCCAGTTAGCGCTGTCCACATGCATATGAGTATGGAACCATTTACTGGAACGTGGAATTCCTTCCTATTGGTACATCCTCAAAAGAGAGTAACTCCCTGCTGCAGCCTCTATCAACTGCCAGTGGCTCCACAGTAAGACTAGGCTGTGGATGTCTATACAGGTCCCCGCTGCTGCTGCTGCCGCTGCTGCTCCTGCAGCTGTGAACTTAGATTGCCTCAGCCACGTCTTGTCCAGAGGACAGCATTCTACAGCACTCTTCCCACCCGCCAGCTCCATTCTTTCTGTCTCCTTGTCCACTGTCCTTAAATATTAGGGAATTATGGGTGGTAGGTGGTATAGATGTTCAGGGCTGAAGCTCAGGTTTGGTTTCTGTAAATAATAAGGACTTATCTCTATCTTCCTTTATAAGGAAAGGTCGTAAAAGTTTCATGATTTAAAGTTTTATTCTCTGCTTGGATACTCTTTAATATTTGAAACAGGATTCAGTTTGGGAACAAGGAAGACAATGAAGAAGTAAATGCACTACAGTTGAGCTTTCTCGCCTGGATTGAAGATGACGCTTTCCTGGCTGTAAGCCACAGTCACACCGGCCCGCAGTCCACCATTCACCATTTGACTGTGGCCCGTTCTGAGGTGGATGAGGAGCAAGGACAGCTGGATGTCAGGTATCATGTTTCATCCATGTATTCAGTATGTTAAACTGGAAATGCAGTTACACATTGTGTGTATGGACACAGGGCAGGATTAGGGAGGAGAAGCAACTTCCTCATTAGACACAGCAAGAGGCCTAGATGTAGTTTTTGAGTCATGTTTAAACGATAGATCAAACTGTGTTCCACAAGTAGTGAAAAGGAATGTAAATACTGTCAGGTAAGCAAAAACAGTGTAAGCTGTGAGAAGTATTATAGTCGATTTACTAGGTAATCACAGTGGTCAAGTCTCATGGCCAGTGTATTAAAGAAAGTTCATCTACAGAGTGCATTTTTTTTTTGAAAGGCAAGACAAAGTTTTACTTTAAATAATTACAAGCACACCAAATAACATGTAACAAGTTGAGTCCTAGCATCTAGTGATTTGGGTTAAGATACACTAACAGCAGCCTGAACAAGCATATTCACTGTCCTAAATTATCCAGGATAGAGTACTACAAGGCTGGCTGCTTCTTCATAGGAGTTACAAATAGCTATTTACTACTTTTTCATAGATAACGCCCCTGACCTTTCAGAAAGTAGAAGGGAACAATTTACTTCATTCTTTCTTCAAAGAATTTTTTTCCTACTAGACAAATAAAAGAAAAGGCAACATTGATACCTATTACTTGCACACACACAGAAAAACAGGTGAGATATATTCCTTAAAGACATACAAGGTCAGAAGATGAAACTTCAGGTATGTAATAAGTCTGTACAAAAAGCTAAATTTGATACTCTCAAAAAGTGGAGGGTCCTATAACAGCATAGAGAAATAATGTAATGCTTTCCAGAACAGAACTCAAGCTCTGTGGAGATTCCCTATTCTGTGGGGGCAGATCTCATGCCAACCCACAGACAGGCGCTTCTGCTTCCTATCCGTTTATGGATTTCTGGCCGGATGTCACACACAAAGGCCAAGAGGTTATCCAGGACTTCATCTCTGTTCTGCTCGAAGTAGTTCTGGAGGATAGTCATCTTCTCCTGGGTCTCCTTCTCCACCTCACTGCTACAACTGCTGTGGGACCCCAGCTTCCTTGGCCTTGAACTCCTCCCTCTGCAGGCGGTACTGTTCCATTTCAGCCTGGGCTGTTTCTTTGGCCTGCTTCAGCCTCCTGTTTTTTCACTTGTGGGCCTTGGACACCTTCTCAGCTGCCCGCTTCTAGGCCTGCCGTGGCTTCTGGATGCCTTGTGACTTAGTCGCCATTGCTGCGGGGACTCTGGGCTGAGAGAACGGCCTAAGTCAATGGCTCAAACACACCCCTGTACATTTATTTTTAAGTATTTTTCTGTGTGTGGCTTCATTTGCCACTAGAAAGCCTCTTTCTTTTCTGCTTCCCCATTCCTTGGGTCTGAGCTGGTTTGAATCATGACTTTATCTAGGTCACATAACAGTGTCAGACTACTAAAGAGTCTTCTTTATCATGCAAGCCCTGAGGTGTGGTAGGGAAGGTTTCTGGCAAGCTTCTAGGGTGTTTCAGGCTTCTAGTGGAGACTGACTGCTTAGTCTTATGCTTATGCTAGCCTTCACATTCATTTGTAGTGTTCATGTTTGTTTATGGCTGTGTAGTGTGTGTACATCATGTACAGCTGCTCATGTGAAGGACAGAGGAGGACTTTAAATTTCCTGGAACTGGAGTTAGAATGGTTTTGATTAACTATGTCAATGCTGGAACCGAACCTAGGTCCTCTGGAATACCATCCAGTGCTCTAAACCTCTGCATCATCTCTCCAGCACCCCTCAGTCTGATTAATTATTGAAATTTGAGACAAGGTTTCACCACATAGCCTAGGCTGGCATTTAATTCACTTTGTAGCCCAGGCTCCTCTGGAACTTGGAATCCTTTTTCGTCAGCTAAGTAGCTGAGCAATTATAGGCCCACTGGGCATAGCTGATGCAGTTTATATGTGAAGAATACATAAGGCAAACAGTAAGCTGTAGTACATGATAATGAGGAGCCTCCATGTAGGAGTGCTGTTCTCAGAGCTAGACTAGCTTACTGGTTCTGGAAGATTCTATTAGTACCAGGTAACCTTCTTCATCTCTGTTGCTGTCTGTGATTCTTCCACTGTGTGTGCAAGGTATATATGTATATATTGACATAGGCAGTGTGTCTCCAAAGGACCGTGTTAGCTTTCACTATAGCAAAAGCAGAGAATTTCCTCCAATTTTTAAGAAAAATTATCTCTCTCTTTTTTTAATAAGATTTATTTATTGCATGTATGTGAGTAGTCAGTACACTGTCACTTTCTTCAGACCACCAGAAGAGGGTGTTGGATCCCATTACAGATGGTTGTGAGCTACCATGTGGTTGCTGGGAATTGAACTCATGACCTCTGGAAGAGCAGTCAGTGTTCTTAATCGCTGAGCCATCTCTCTAGCCCGAAAGATTATCTCTTATACTTACCTCCCCTGCTATTTTATTTTGTTGTTTGCTTTAGTTCATCTGTGACAGTGGATGGAGTTGTCATTGGTTTATGCTGCTGTCCTAAGACCAAGTCATCAGCAGTACAGCTGGCTGATGGCCAGGTGCTCAAGTACCCTTGGGGTGAGTATCAGAATTTTAGGAAAGGAGACTTAGGATTCTTGAGACTGTGTACTTGTGAGTATCTTGTCAGCATGACTTGATTATTGGGGATTTTTTATTTTCAACTTTTTAAAAGTTATTATTGATCTTCTCCTTCTCCTTCTTCATCATCATCATCATTATTGTTTTGAAGTCCATTGACTGTGTATAAGAGAAAACGTGCAGTGCTTGTTTTCACAAATCTGAGTTACATCACTTTATTGTTAGTTGTTTTTGGTTGCTTGTTATATCAGGGTCACAGCCCAGTGCTTCATGCACACTCAACAAGCACTGTATTATTGAGTTACATCTTAACCCAGTGGCTAAGCCTTCTAACTACCCTAGCATGCTATGCCATAGAGTAGATGTAGCCTGCTCCTGTTTGGATCATCCTAACAAGTGTAGACTAATCCAAATCTAATCCAAATCCCACTTGAGGTGTTACGGTGCGTTCTGGTGTGGAATTTTCTTTTGGTGGGTGTGGTGGGGATGTTGTTCATTTTGTTTTTTTCAGTGCCTCACAGGAAACAGCTTATGAACTATTTGTAAACTAAATTTGCCAATCTTACAACAGAGTCACCTTCTCTGGCTGTGGAACCCTGGAAGAATGCTGAAGGATTTCCTGTTCGATTTGCTCATCCATGCACACAGATGGAAGTAGCCACGATTGGTGGAGAGGTGAATGAACACAGGGCAGGGAAACGCATCTTGGAGAACAGTGACTGAGGGCACTGGGTAGAAAAGTGTGGGTCTTGTAACTGGACCTGGATCTCCACTAAATCCCAGGGCAGTAACAGGAAGTTACCGTCTTCTCTTAACCCCCAACTTCTTCATCTAAAAAAGGGAAAATTAGTCTCCCAGAATTCAGGAGAGAATTAAGGGAGATAATACATGTAATTGGCAAATTTCACCTCTCATTTATAGAATATTCAAAACCTAATGAAATACCTCATGTTGAAAGCATGCAATCTGAAGAGTAATATTTGACAGGTTGTCATCACAAATATTAGAGTTTATGTTTGAGACGAGTTGTTTGAGAAAGTAACTCTGTCTTAGTTACTTTCAGTTCAGTTACTATGGTAAGGCACCATGACCAAAGAAACTTAGAAAAGAAAATAGTTAATTCAGAAGCTCACAATTTCAGAGGGCAGTAGGATCCATGACTATCGTGGGAGGGGTATGGCAGCAGGCTGTCAGGCATGGTGCTGGACAGTAGCTAAGAGCTTATATGCTGAGACAACCACCAAAAGGCAGAGAGTACTGACTGGGAATGGCCTAGGCTTTGGAAACTGCAAAACCTGCCCCCACTGACACAGCTTGTCAAACAAGGCCACACCTCCTAATCCTTCACCACCTGAGAACCCTGATCATTCAACACAGCACACCTTTTAATATAAATAGACTCCTTCTAATAGGAGAGTTATGGCAAGGAACAATATATGATGGTAGCAAACAGTGCAGTGTTTGGGGATAACTAGAGTATGATAGTTATGATAGCGATTGTTCCAGAAAGCTTCTCTGAGGCATTGGTGTGTGTGCTGAGACATTGAGAGGAAAGCTGTTCCTAGAAAGGAAGAGTGGCCCTGGGAGAAGGTACTAGAAACACCCTAAGTTTAGAAAGATGGGCAGAGTAGGCTTGGGGCAGCACACAGAAGATGCTACAGGCCATGGCCTTCTGTTGTACATTCTGGCTCAGGTTCTCTGCCTTGAGCTGTGGTCTATGCTGTCCTTCCCACTTGAGGTGGCACAGAACAGAGGGCTGATTTTGTCCTGACCAGGAGTATATTTATACTGTGTAGCTAGACTCTTCACTTTGTGTAGGTGAACACAAATGTTGGGTGTGACAAGAAATAGGCACTGTTTTGTCGTGAGAGTTTTGGTTTCTTTAAAAACTCAGTTATATTATGCGAGTCTGATTTTAATTTAATCCCAGGTGTGGGATATGGGGCTGCTTCAGTTTTTCCCTAGCAGCCAACTGTAATTGTCTTGTTCTCTGGGTGGGAGTGTGTTTTTTGCCAGCTGCAGATTTTAATTCTGGGATCTCTGGAGAAGGTATAAATGGGAGAGGCCCCCAGGGGGACTGTGGATGTTGTTGCTTTTTCTGTTGTTGCTGCTGTGCATTTGGTGGATTGCTATTGCTGGGTTGCTGGATATTCTGACAACAAAGACTGGACTTGCCCTAGGCACCCAGTGCCCTAGTCAGCAGGTCTATACCCATTTTCCCTCTAACCTTCTTTCTCTTTCTCTTCTAACCTGGTGTTGGGGTTGGAAGGGATTAGGGTGGAATAAGGGTTGGAACAGTGGTAGATAAATAGAACCCAATAAAGTAGAGCAAAAACAAAAACAAAACCATGTTGCCACTACCTTTTCTTTTTAATCTGATAATTAAAAGAGAACTTCTTACCGCCTCCCAAAACAAATAAATCTATTGATGTTTCTTAATCACCAGAGAGATGTGTTCATCATGTTTAATATGTGATTCTTGCTACCCAGAGGAGTAGGCCAGAGCTGAATGGCATAGGATGGAAGGTCAACAGACTTTTAGGGTAAAGTCAGAGGAGGGAATGAAATAGACAAGACAAGATAGAGTGGCTTGCTTGCTTGAATGGTGGTGCATTCACTGTGAGGCACCAGCCTTGTCTTAGCTGTCTGCTTCCAGTCCTCGTTACAGAGGCTTGGGGAATCAGCACTACAACTGTACAGTGAAGACCATAGGGCTAAGACCTTGTGAATTGAGTTGCTTATAATTTCAGATTCATTTCTTTGCAGGAATGTGTCCTTGGTCTGACTGACAGGTGTCGCTTTTTCATCAATGACACTGAGGTATGTAGGCTTGGTTTGGGTTTATCTTTCTCACAGTAATGCTTCCGAGTATGATAGCTAACTTCCTGTGGGCCTCTTGCCTGTTGCAGGTCGCATCAAATATCACGTCATTTGCAGTGTGTGATGATTTTCTACTGGTGACAACCCATTCCCACACCTGCCAGGGTTTCTCCCTAAGTGGTGCCTCACTTAAAAGTAAGCTCTCCTTTATAGATGGAGGTATCTCCTTCTCCAGTGTCTTGAAATCTTAGTGATTTTTAAATTACTCACTTACTTTGGCTGTTTACCACAGAGTCCTAGGCTCAGTTATTAGCACCTTTCTTTGATAGAGTATATTTTTAAGATTAACTTTTCTCTAGAGTGTATGTGCACAGGTGTACCTGCACTGTTGGTGGGTATGTGCATGTGTGTGCAGGTATCCTTGGAAGCTGGGATTACAGGCAGTTGAGAGTTGCCCAATGTGGGTATGAGGAGCTGAACTTGGGTCCTCTGGAAGGACCCATTAACACACCGTCAACCCTGGAGTTACCACCTCTTTAGCTCCCTCAGTGCAGAATGTTTTCTGAATCATTCTGTCTCAGTTATCAGACACTCCACAAAGGAAATTCTAGCATAAGTAGCATACTCTAAAACATTCTTCAGGAAGTTTTATTATGCAGCTCCTGTGCGCGAACTTCTTTGAAATGATTTTTCTCATTGCTCAGCTGCTATTGTATTGTAAGGCCATCTTGTTGCTGTAGCATATTAGCACTGATTTTTCTTTATATTACCACTCTCATCCATCCCACCCACCCCCATGAACTTTATTCTAAAAGGCCAGTTTATTTTCTTTGCTGCTGACTTGGAAACAGGAACTCTTTCTGCCATTAGTATGACCATAATGTGAAGTAATGCTAAGAATAGAAAAGGTTCTCCAGGGCTGGAGAGATGGCTCAGCGGTTAAGAGCACTGACTGCTCTTCCAGAGGTCCTGAGTTCAATTCCCAGCACCCACATGGTGGCTCACAGCCATCTGTAATGGGATCTGATGCCCTCTTCTGGTGTGTCTCAAGACAGCGACAGTGTACTCACATACGTGAAATAAATAAATCTTTTTTAAAAAAAGAAAGAAAGAAAGAAAGAAAGAAAGAAAGAAAGAAAGAAAGAAAGAAAGAAAGAAA
>NW_021604782.1:6590370-6662354 GCF_004785775.1 Grammomys surdaster | reverse complement strand
AAAGAAAGAAAGAAAGAAAGAAAGAAAGAAAGAAAGAAAGAAAGAAAAGGTTCTCCAATCACTGTATTCCCCAATTGCTTAAGAAACTGTGTGTGTGAATGTGTGTGAGTGCTCTGTAAAGAGAGGGTCCTTTCCAGGACTGAGATTACTGGAAAAGCCAGGGATCTTGAGGCTGAGTAGGATAGCAAAGGAACTTTACATTAACTGACTTTTAGATACTGGGCAGCTTCAGCAGCAGTTAATGGAGCATGGTTTCCTGTGGTCATTCTCCAGCCTTAGCCACTGATATTTTTAGTGCTACAGGCAAGTCTGAGTGGCAGTCATGAGGTCAGTGGAGAAATTCTGCGGAAAGTGGAAAGGGGTTCACGGATCGTTACAGTTGTTCCCCAGGACACAAAACTTATACTGCAGGTAAGCCGACTCTTCAGACTTTCAGTTCACCTCCAGACAGACTACGTACAGGCTGCGTTTTCGGCTCTTTTGTACTTTTTGGCCATTTAGTAGAATCCTCCTTTATTGGCTATCTGTTGGCTTTATGCAAAGGAGTGTTGATTGACACAGGCTCTGACCAATAAGGTTTAAAGGGAAACTTGCTTGAAAATCAAGATAAATAGTGAGCACAAGTGGACTCTACTGATTGCTTATTTTATACCATTGTGGCTCAAGAAGAGTTAAGTAGAACTGTGCATCCTGCTGCTTAAATGATTGCCAGTTGATTCAAGATTCTTTGTTTTATATTGAGATGCCGAGGGGAAACTTGGAGGTTGTTCATCATCGGGCCTTGGTCTTGGCTCAGGTTCGGAAGTGGCTGGACAAGTAAGTATTTATTCCCTGTGTGACTATAACTGTGTGCATGTAAGGACATATAGCTATACACTTTATCAGGAAAATAATGTGTCACCTGTTATTTTTATTCTTTCTGTAATTTCAGAGAGAAAGTCAGAACTTGTTTGTTATTTTAGCTGTAATTATGTTGTAATGAAAATATTTCATTATACAGAACTTAGTTTTTAATGAAATATGTTTTTTATCCATTTTTCCTGTCCTCACAGACTTATGTTTAAAGAAGCATTTGAATGCATGAGGAAACTGAGAATTAACCTCAATCTGATTCATGATCATAACCCCAAGGTACACTTTGCATCTGACCAGTCTTCTAACTTCTTTCCTGCGTGAATGTCATCTAAACTAAAATGCTTTTACACTTTCTTTGATAGGTGTTTCTTGAAAATGTGGAAACCTTCATAAAACAGATCGATTCTGCAAATCATATAAACTTGTTTCTCACAGAACTAAGGTAAATATTTTGATAACTCATGATTTTCATATTTTAAAGTATTGTCTCTTGATAAAGAAACTTATATAGCTAAAGAACAAACATCTCTTTGAATAAAATCATTGTAGCACTGAGGGCCCAGGAGGGTTTTTGCTCTAGTTCTTTAACATCAGATTTTTGGTTTTGGTTTTTTTTTTTTTTTTTCTTTTTCAAGACAAGGTTTCTCTGTGTAGCCCTGGCTGTCCTGAAACTCACTCTGAAGGCTGGCCTTGAACTTAGACATTGCCCTGCCTCTGCTTCCCAAGCGCTGGGTTTAAAGGTTTGAGCCACTATGCCCAGCTATAACATCAGTCTTAAAACTGAGGGTTTTTTTTGTTTGTTTTATTTTGTTTTATTTTTTTTTTTGTTTTTTTGAGACAGGATTTCTCTGTAGCCTTGGCTGTCCTGGAACTTACTCTGTAAACCAGGCTGGCCTCGAACTCAGAGATCCGCCTGCCTCTGCCTCCCAAGTGCTAGGATTAAAGGTGTGTGCCACCACTGCCCGGCTTAAAACTGAGTTTTAAAGCTCTGATCCTGAATTGTTATTTGACTTGCTTTTTAGATTTGCCTGTAAGGTATTCTTCTCACGAGATTGGTATCAAATATGGTCCTTTCTCTGATGATTTTTCTTCAACTTTTTAATGAAATTTTTTAAAGATAGGAAAACATTAGCTGTTAGAAACTTCTAGTGACATCGGGGCTCTGTAGTTTCTGTTGTCTTGTATGTGCTTTTATTCCTAACCATGACCCATCGTCTTCCTGTTTTAGACAGATGTTAAAGTTGGAGACAGCAGTCCTTTGCTCTAGAAGGTCCCCTTGTGTAGCATTGGCTAGAGCCCTCTCTTAGTACGAGGTAGTTAACTGCTGCAGAATGTCTAATACTTCATCCAGTTAGTTTCAGCACCTGTTTGCACATCATATAATCCAACCCTATCATGTTACGCAGTGAGAGGTCCCTCCCATCCGTTCTTTGTTAGTGCTTGGGCAGCTACTGTTCAGTGTTCCAGCACAGGACAGCCTCTTGTTCTACATCACCACATAGCTCAACCAGGACGTATTTATTGTGATGTGAATACAGCTGCTTTTACTTGCTGTGTATAGTGCTGTGTAAATACACCATTCTTTCTTCATTCTCTGATTACTTGGACACCTTGGTTATACCCTACTTTAGGCTGATGTGAGCAAAATTATGAACATTATTCAGTAAGCCTTTGGTGGCTATGTTTGATTCCTCACTACTTGAATAACTTAACTTTCCAGGTCCTTTTTTATCTATTGTCTCACAAACCTGCCCAATAAATATTAGTAGTTGAATCCCCACACTGTTTGGTAAAGTGATCTGTTCATATACTTTGGTTCTTAGGGAAGAAGATGTCACAAAGACCATGTACCCTCCCCCGGTTACCAGGAGTGTGCAGATGTCCACACATCCTGATGGGAAGAAGATTGACCTCATCTGTGATGCTCTGAGAGCAGCCATGGAGACCGTCAATCCTCGAAAGTGGGTGCTGTGTGTTGTTGGCGTGCACATCCCAGGATGTGCAGATGTCTGTCCAGTGTATTAGTCTTGTCATTCTGGTTTTCACTTACCATCTCAGGTTCTGCCTGTCAATACTCACATCTCATGTGAAGAAAACGACTCCAGAACTGGAGATTGTGCTGCAGAAGGTCCGTGAACTTCAAGGTAGAGACCTGCACAAGACAGTCGCTTGACTCGGCCTGCATTGTCGGCAGATGACCATTCTGTTATTGCCACTTCATGAAATGAACATAGCCCTCTTTGCTCACCATTTTCAAATGTGAAGATTTCGAGTGCTACACATTTATGAATGAATCAAAAGCCTATGTTCATCTTGTATCCTAGTCTGTCAGAAAATCTTATTACTTAGTCTCTGGGTCTGTGGAGTTTCCCCCAAGTGGCTCTGTTCTGATGTTCTTTTCTTCTCTCCCTCCCCCCCCCCCCCACCCCCTTTGGTTTTGTTTTTGGCAAAGTCTCCTGTAGCCCACTGTGGCCTCAAACTCACTATGTAGCTAAAGATGACCTTGAACTTCTGATCTTCCTTCTTCCCCTTGAGTGCTGGAATTATAGGAACACACTACCACAGTGGGTTTTATATAGCTGTGGAAATCAAACCCACAGCTTCATGTGTGCTAGACAAACACTTGACTGACTGAGCTCTTCCTCCTGTTCTTTTTTAAACACCAACAGGAAACGTTCTCCTTAATCCTGAGACTGTGAGTGCAGAGGAGGCTCTGAAGTACCTGCTGCTCCTGGTAGACGTTAATGAATTATTTAACCATTCTCTTGGGACCTATGACTTTGACTTAGTCCTCATGGTAGCTGAGAAGTCACAAAAGGTATGTGGAGTTGAGACTTTTTTGCACCATTTTGAAATTTTATTTAATCATACTACTGTGGGACACTGCTTTTTCCAGTGGTACTTTATCTAATGCTACAAGTGGATGCAGATCTGAGTCTCCAGGGCAGGTATTGCTAATCTCCATTGTCTATGTAGTTTTATATGTATCCACTTGTTTTTGAGACAATATTTCTCATTGACTGGGAACTCACTAAGTAGACTAGTTTGACCATCTGACTATCCATTTCCCTAGTGCCAGAATAACAGGCCCATGTCACCATGCCTGGCTTTTTTCGTGGTTCTGAGGATCTAACTGAAGATTCTTGTGCTTACAGTAAGCTGTATCCCTGGCCCAGAAAGCTGCTCTTTAGGAAGAAAACCAGGTTGCTAGGCATGGTACAGAGCAGGAGGTGGTGGGGCCTCATAGGCTTGTATACATTTTACCTTTGTTTTGATGTGTGCTCTACATTACTGGCATGTAAACCGTATCATCAACGACACCGAGAGTTAGGCTTGGCTCTCTTAGGGGAGACTTAGGTTCACTATTGACTGTCACTTAGGCTGCAGGTGTGGTTTTTCTTGTCAGCCTGTGCAAGGAGCTGAATCTGTTATGAAATGTAGAGGTTAGTCCTTATTCCACGTTTAAACTGATAACACCCAAATATGAGCGCTTTTATCCCAAAACATTGATTTGGTGTACTATATGATATATAATTGATGTATAAGTATAGTACACATTTACAATTATGCCCCTCTATGCTTATTGCCTTAATTATAATTTATAGTATGTAAATATTACAAGTAATAACTTTTTTCCTAGGATCCTAAGGAATATCTTCCATTTCTTAATACACTTAAGAAAATGGAAACTAATTACCAGCGGTTCACCATAGACAAGTACTTGAAACGATATGAAAAGGCTATTGGACACCTCAGCAAGTGTGGTAAGGGTGTTTTTGTTGTTGTTGTTATTTAGTTTGGGCTTTGTTTTTGTTTTTTATGTTTTTTGAGGCAGAGTGTGTGTGTGTGTGTGTGTGTGTGTGTGTGTATAGCATTGGCTGTCCTTAGAAGTGCGTCTGCGTCCTGAGTGGTTAAAGGCTTGTGCCACCACCTAGCTTGTGGTAAATTATTACTACTATTAGTGTTTATTACTACTTCAGGTGTTCTTTGAAACTAGACTATAAGATAAGATACAAAAAGTTCTACAATAATATTGTTTGGGAAATATAGGTGTAAATTGAAAGCCATTATACTTCCAAAATCTAATTTTCTTCAGGACCCGAGTATTTCACAGAATGCTTAAATTTGATAAAAGATAAAAACTTGTATAAAGAAGCTCTGAAGTTATATCGGCCAGACTCACAACAATACCAGGTATGTGGTGGGTTAAATGAGGCCCCCAATTTTGCTTTGGGCATTAGTCAGGAAGTGAGAACATCTTGAGTCCAAACACTGTCCTTTGGCTTCTAGGATTGTCCTGTCAGCCTCATCTTAAACTTGTTAGGAGAAAATTATCCAGGGCAGCGGTGTTTCAGAAGTTCAGAGGTTGGCTGGTTTGTGTAAACAGCTCTTTAGGTTTTCTTAGGTACCATGTACTTTGCTTCTAAGTCAGTGTATTATCTGATCCTCCTTTGACCTGATAGGGTGCTGTTCCCAGGTTTCAGATGAGTTCATGACTTGCATAAATGCCCAGAGCTGCACAGTGGCATTCCTGGTGCGCTGAGCCCGGGCTCTGTGACCACCGTGGCCATCCATTCATCATTTGTCTACATGCCACCCTCATTACCATTCTCCTTTGTCTGCAAATCGCACACACATTCTTCTAGGCCACAAGCAGCCTGAGGAGGAAGGGGAGGACCTTGGAAGCAGGAAGTGAAGCAGAGACCATGGAGGAATGCTGCTTACTGGCTTGGTCTGTGGCTCATGTCCAGCTCCTGCCTTACATAGTCCATGCTGACACATACCCAGTGCTGACCCAGTGGTTCCTTCTACAGCTCTTAGCAAGCAAAAAAAAAAAAAAAACGCCACACTGACAGCCTCAGGGCGCTCTGATGGAGGCAGTTCCTCAACTGAGGTTTTCTCTTCCAGGTGCTTTGACAACCAGGGGTGGCTCTCAAACATGTCTCTCTGTGATCTAGTCTCTGCCAGATGCTTGTTATTATTATTATTACTGTGGTTGTAATTCTTATTTATGTATATGAGCCTGCTTTTCTGTTTTTGCACTGGGTTCATGCAGGTTCCCACAGAGGCCAGAAAACGGTGTTGGCTCCCCTTTCAGCTGCCTGATATGGTATTAGGAACTGAACCTAGGTTCTCTGCAAGAGCATTCAATGCTCTTAACCTCTGAGACATCTCTCCAACCCCCCCCACCCCCCATGCCAGCTTCTTTAGCATCACTTTCTGGCATTCTCCATATTCCCAGTTAACTGTAGATTGTTCCCCAGATGTGTTGAATAATGACGTGCCAGTCCACCTGTCTGTGGACATTACCAGTCTCCCATGAAAGCCATTCTTAGACTAGGGACCAGATAAACTGCTAACTTGCTACTTTGTCTCAGCCAGGCTGTGGCTTCCAGCAGGACAGGGACTATGGTATTCCTGTATCTCTGCTTCACCCCAAGTTGCCTCAGAGCTCTGGTCTTCTCTCCTTCCCTCACCAAGCTGCCTCAGAGCTCTGGTTTTCTCTCCTTCCCTCACCAAGCTGCCTCAGAGCTCTGGTCTTCTCTCCTTCCCTCAGCCCCAGTGACACTGACCTCATCACTACTCCTAAGTCCACTGTGTCCAATCTTGTCACATAGCCCCTAGGCCTTACTTGCTCTCTCTCGACTCTCCTCATATCCATTCCCTTGTAGCCTTCAGTGCTGGCAAACTTACCGTTCTCTGTCATTTATCTTCCTCTGCCATTTATTATAGACCATGCTGTGTTAGCCATGCAGGCAAAAGCTTAATGCACTGGGTTTTAAATTTTGTGTGTATGTGTTGTGGGGCAGGCTGGCTGTTACTCCTACCACCTAGAATAATGCATATGTAGGTACTCAGTATATGTTGAGTGAATAAACACTATGTCTTCAGAAAGGGTTTGAGTAGATGAAGGAAGAGGCTCAAGAGTGCTGACTAAAGTAGCCTATACTGGAAATATAACGAAACTATCAACACATTTCTTTACTGAATCTCCGTATTTGTCACAGGCGGTCAGTATTGCTTATGGCCAGCACCTGATGAAGGAGCACCTGTATGAACCAGCAGGCCTTGTGTTTGCCCGCTGTGGGGCCCAGGAGAAGGCGCTTGAAGCGTTTTTGGCTTGTGGCAGCTGGCAGCAAGCTCTCTGTGTGGCTGCCCAGCTTCAAATGACCAAAGACAAGTTGGCTGGCCTTGCTAGAACTCTGGCAGGTAAGCAGGGCCATTTTCTGTTTATTCGTTGAAAGGTTTGTGTTTGTTGCTTTGTTTGGTAATTTTGTAAATACGTTTAGGGCAATATTCCTGAGGCAGGAATTATATATATATATATAATCTCCTAAAGCAAGAAGGGGTTAGGGGCCTGTAACACTGTTCTATTCTCAGAGGTCAGAAGTGCTAGTGATTGTCAAATCCTGTGATTAATTTAGATTCCTTTACTAGGCAGGCTAGCATACCTCTGTAATTCCAGGGGGCCCACAGCTGAATGTTTTATGCTTCAGGCTGGCCACCTAGAGTACATAGTTGGACTGTGGGTAGGAGGGGTGTGCTTCATGTTGTGTAATATGCCTGTGTCCTCACAAAGACTCAGAAGCTTTTAGTCTGGTGCATTGTAGGGACAGAAGTGAAAGCCAGTTTCTTTTTGCTGCCAAGTCCTTGTTGCTGTCTTTGCAGGAAAGCTGGTGGAGCAGAGAAAACACAGTGAGGCAGCAACAGTCTTGGAACAGTATGCCCAGGTGAGCTCCTCCCCGGATACCACATCACCAAGAGACGTTTCTCTACCTACTGATGGTGAAAATGAAGGAATCATGCTAATGGTTAGCTCTTGAGGCAGAGTTGATTCTAAAGGATCCATTTGCTGACTTGCCTTAAAAATCTCAGTCTGGTATATCTGTAAGTACAGACTACTTACCCTGCATCCAAATCTGAAAAGCTTCAAACTGCAGTGTTTGAGAACTGATAGGGATACCACAGACATGAAATTCTGTTCCTGTCCACGTGACGGGTTGTATTCAAAGTTTAGGATCATTTGGATATGGGGTATGCGTAAGAAATTCTAATGAGTTTCTTGTTTAAACTTCCCTTCTGTTCCCTAAGAAAATGCATTGTGTATGTGCAAATATTCTAAAATCTGAAAAGAAAATCCCAAGTACTTGAGGTCCTAAGCTCCTAAACATTCTCTGCTATAGTGGGCGCTAGGGACCTGACTCAGTAGAAAGCCAGCTCAGCTTCCTGTGTTAACTTTGGCAGAGAAGTAGTGAGCCAGAGCCTTAGGTTTCAAACCAGGACAAGTGGCTGAGGTGCCAGGTTCTCCCTGCAGTCTCTCAGTTCCAACCTGTTACAGGGTCCTCCTGGGTGGCGTACTCTGCCCCCTGCCCTAAACTCTCCAGCCCAGGGACTGCCCTACTCTTCCCTATATAATCCAACCGTTTTGGTTATCCACTCTCTTTGTATATTAGGTTTCAGCCCTAAATTAATTAAAAAGAAAAAAAAAAAGAAAAGGAAGGAAGGAAAGAAGGAAGGGCAGGCCATGACTGCTCCTAGGTATGATGGAGGAAAAGGTTTATTGTAGATATGTGGGAGAGCATAGCCAGAGGCAGGGACATCTGGCACAGGCCAGAGTGGACATGACCAGAAGATGAGTTGTGCTGTGTGAGGAGGGAGAGTGGGGAGGGAAGGAGAGGGGAGCCAGGTGCTAGAAGCCCAGTAGTACAAAGAGAGCCTGTAACCCAACCGGTTGGATTCTATAGGGAAGTGCAGCCCAGGCCCCTGGGCTGAAGAGTTTAGGGTTGGAGGCAGAATATGGCAGCCAAGAGAGCCCTGTAACAGGTACAGACAGGGACTGTAGGGAGAACCTGGCATACAGGTCTGCTTTTCATGTTAAGTAGGCACCTCTGCCATTCGTACCAGTTTGAAACCTAACAATCAGAAGACAGTCCACTAAGCAGTGGACACTTGTCTTGCCTTTTATTACCCTTCTGTATATGAGAAAAAAAATTTTTTTAACCAAGGCAGCTTGGAGGTTTCCCATGTTTTGGTGGGTTGTTCGTGAAATTTTGGTAGAATTACAAAATGTATTATGAAAATATTAAGGCTGCACTAACACTGACCATAGGTCATTGGGACAGAGGCACACGGTGGGTAGACACCAAGGATTGCTGCTATGTTCCATTTTGGCTTTTTGTCTTGTTTTGCTGTTTTTGTTTATTTTTGTTGTTGTTGTTGTGTTTGAGACAGAGTTTCCCTGTGTAGCCTTGGCTGTCCTGGAATTCACTGTAGAACAGGTTGGCCTTGAACTCACAAGGATCCAGATGCCTTTGCCTCCTGAGTGCTGGAATTAAAGGTGTTGCACCTCCATCACCAGCTCAGTTTTGGCCTTTTGAATGAGAAGGCTTTTCTTGTTTTGTTTGTTTTTACATGTGTGTGCACTTATTTGGCAATCAGAGGTCAGCTTTCAGGGAGTTCTTCTCTCTTTCTACCATAGGTCCTGGGGGAACAAAATAAGATGGTCAGGCATGAGGAAAGTAGCATTATCATTCATTCATTCATTCATTCTTCTTGAAACAGGGTCTCAGCATAGCCTATGCTGGCCTTGAGTTCCTAAGTCTTGTGCCTCTAATTCCAAAGTGCCAGGATTACAAGCATAAACCACCACACCTGGCTTTTGAGAGTTTTACAATTATCACTGCTTGTATTAGGATTCTTGAGAGAAACAGAACCAAGAGAATGAATATATATTAAAAGGAAGGGACAGTAAGAGCCATCCTCAGTACGATCTGGGTAGTTTTCAGTGGCTGTCTTCATATAGAGAGAACCACACAATCTACAAGGCGGGTGCACTGCAGGGCTGAAGGCTTCCTGGGAGTCAATGGTCTTCAGTTCATGCTGGAAGCTTGAAGGACTGGGTTCTGATAGCAATGAATGAACTCATCAGCAGGATACAAAGCCCAGCAGACAAAAATCAAAGCTTTTTCCTCCTACTTTGTTTAGTCAGGGTTGCCACCAGAAGGTGCCGTCCATGTTTAGGCTTGGGCTTCCTACTTTAGGTGACCAGATTTACAAAATCCTCATAGCTGTGCCAGCTGCTTATCTCTTAGTTGAGTCCAGATTCAGTCAAGCTGATAATCAAGGTTAGCTTTCACACTGGTAGACATACAAGACAAAAAATTGTACTGTTAGGACATTTCAGGGTCTATCATGGGTTAAGACTAAAAAACTGATAATTTGTATTTTAGTAGATACTGTAAGAAACTAAGTTGTTGGGGGAACTGGAGAAATGGCAGTTCACCCCCATGGCAGTTCACAGCTCCAATTCTAGGGCTTCTATACCCTTTTCTGGCCTCCATGGGCACTAGGCATGCACATGGTACACAGACATATATGCAGGCAAAACATCCATACAGATGAGAATAAGTAATAACATTTTTAAGAGAAGAAAGTATGTTGAGTGATTGAGCTGAAACATCAGTTCAAAACCTTACCTAAGAGGCTAGAGAGATTAGAGGAAGATCTAGAACAAAGTTGTGTTCCCACTGAGATGTACCTCACTTACCCTGGACCTGCCTGCAGCAGGTGTGCTATCTGTGGCTCTCTAACAGTTTACTGTGGATACAAGGCAGCCGCTCACAACACATACCTGTTGCTTCACCATCTGAGCAAAAATCTGAGTAGCACTTAACTTGCAGCCTAAAATCACCAATTTCAAACTTACTTTTTCCCTTTCTAGTTTTTTGGGGATTTTGTTTGTTTTAATTTATATAGATGTGTGTGTTTCTGTGTGAGTTTATATACCTGTTTGTATGCTTGGGTGCTTGGCCAGGCCAGAGGAGGGTGCTAGGTATCCTTTGTTACTCTGCCTTTCTTTTGAGGCAGGATCTATATCTGAACCTGGAGTTTACACCTTAGCTAAGCTGGAAGCCAGCATGTCTTGATGAGCCTCCCATCCCTGCCCACTCAGGGCTAGATTTTATACACATTCCTGGGAATGTATAGCTTATGAGTCCTTACGATTGTGGAGTAAGCCCCCTTAGCCACTGATCTGTCTCTCCAATTGTTTCATTTCTAGCTTAAGCAAATATTAATGTAGTATTTTTCTCACATACTATTTTTGCTACATTTTGCTGCTTCTTGTGCATTATGCCTCTTTTCTTTAATTTCCCTTGTGATTCCTTCATTGACCCATGGATTGTTTCAAAATGTGTTATTTAACTCGCAAGTATTTTGAAAATTTCCAGCCATCTCTTACTAATTTTTACTGTCTATTGTGATTATATACTTAAAAAAATACTGGATGGGCCAAATTATGGTCACATTTAGAGAGAGTTGTTGGCATGGTATGGCAGAGTGTTTTTTTGGTTACATTGGGATGGTCAGTCCTTTATGTAGTACAGCTTTTTCTGTTGTAACTGATTCTCTTAATGCTCTTGAGTTGCTGGGAGAAAAAAGCCTGTTTAGATTTCCCATGTTTTTACCTTTCTGCAAGTGTTTGCTTCCTACATTTTCAAGCTCTGGTATAGGTAGATGGCTGCCCATGGCCATGCCAGATATCATCCCTCTTTACTGGTTAGTATTCCTTACAGTCCTCATTCAGAAATTGACTTCGTGTACTGGGAATCCAGTTATTCCAGCTTTTTAAAAATTATGGCATGCTTTTCCGTTGTTTTGATCCAGCTCTACATTTTCGTGTTTAGGTTTAGATTTTGTCTACTAAACTATGACCCCAATCCAGGCTCAGCACGTCTCAGGAAAGTATCATCTATTCCACTGTTGGTAATCAAGTGCCCCTCATGCTTGCTCTGTGATTTACAGTAAATACCAGCCAGAAATTATCATACCATTCCACATGTAGAGTAAGGATCCCAACAAGGGCATCTTCCATTTCTCCTGCCTCTCCTCAGTGTAACAACGTTTTAACTACGTATATTACCAATTCTGTAATTTGTTACTACTTTTGCTTTTAGTTATTAGAAAAATTTCAGATGACACAAATATGTATGTCTCTTGTTTTTTTCCCCTTTCAAGAGAAGCTAGAAATGTGGACCTTAATTTGATATTGTCTGAGCTTTAAGAAACTTGAAGGCGCTCAAAATATAACTACAACTTAACCCTAAGAGCTGAAAGACTCAGCACTTAGGGAAACCAGGCTAAGCTTATTTTTAACTGTGGCAGTGTGCTTAGACCCCACACCAAGGTCAGCAGCTAAAAATCACATCTGTAAACTGGGCTTCACAGAAACTAAGAATTATCAAGAATGTACACAGGCAGCTTATAAAATAGAAGAAAATGTTTTCAAAGCATTTATCTGATAGTGGTTTAATATCTTAGAATATATGAAGAACTGTAATTCAACAAGAAACAAGCAAGCCAAGCAGGAAATTATTGTTTAGTTCACTATACTTTTTAGGATATGGTATTATTTCCAGTTAAGTTTGGCAGTGAATTTAGGAAAATGCCATTTTGACAAGCTTGTCTTGTGGCTTTGATATCCAAGGATATAACAAAAACATGCATGTGATCTCTCAGAGGATTAACTCCTCCCCTCTTTGTCTTTCACACCAGTGTTTACAGAGATTAATATCTAGTAGATACTGGGCCAGACAAGATGCTGGGAACTAGAACTATGAAGGCTGGGCTGCCTGGGAAGGCGGAGGGGCTCTGTGTGGCGGCTTCTGGTGCTGCTGTGTTCACCAGTACTCTTCCCTGCTCTTCCCTTGTCAGGATTATGAAGAAGCTGTGCTCCTGTTGCTAGAAGGATCTGCCTGGGAAGAAGCCCTGAGACTGGTAAGGGAAGCTTCTGAAAGCTGCTCTGTGTTGGGAGAGGGCAGCCGCGGGTAGTTAGAGTCCCTTGTCTTCTGAGTAAGTGAAGTTAAGTAGAAACGGCTGGGTTCCCAGTCCTAAGGACAAGCAGTAGCAATGGCTATCTACAAAGCCATTTGAAAACCAGGAGGAATTGCCACATGCCTTTAATCCCAGCACTCTCGAGGCAGAAACAGGTAGATCTCTGTGATTTTGAGGCCAACTTGGACAGCAGAGTGACCTCCAGGGCAGCCAAGACTATACAGAGAAAGCCTGTCTTGAAAAAACAAAATAATAATACAACGGCAACAAGCAGCAGCAACAACAAATACAAATCTAGCCCTAGGAATTGGGCCTTTATATGCAACATACTGCTGATTCTTGCTAAAAGGAGTTGAACTGCCTTGGAATTCAACTTAGAAAGCTTGTTCTCAGGAAAATGTCCAGGTCCTCTCTAATAGTCTCTGTCTTAATTCTCTTTTGGGTAGAAGTGTTCCTGCCCTAACAAGCTGGATTTTTTTTTCCTCTTAGGTATACAAGTATGACAGAGTGGATATTATAGAAACCAGCATAAAGCCTTCCATTTTAGAAGGTAAGGATTACATTTAAGCAGTGTTCCCTTTTAGAATTATGGAGAAAAGGAGAAGAGATAGATAGGGCAGGGCTCCTTATATTATTGCATTTAAATATGTTCTACTGACTTCATCAGAGTCTTTAAGAATGTAGTAAGCTGTGAAACGACCTCATTCACAATATTTGAATGTTGAAAACCATGATGCATTATGGTTAAGTCTTTGTAATACATGGGTTTGGACTTATGGCAGGCCTGACTCTTTCAGCTTTAGTGTCCCTTTCTAGAGCAGACTCTGCCCTCAGTAGCCTGCCTCTACCTGTTAGGGTACTGGCATTGAGATGGGTTACATGTTGGTGGTGGTTGTTGAGGGGAAATCTTTGTGTTTGGGATAGTTCATAGGCCTGGGTATGCAGTATGTTAGACAGTAGTATTTTATCAGTGGTAACTTTCCTGTTTTTATCCCTTTATTATTATAAGTGCCCACCTGCAATTTCATTTCAGATTCTACAGAAGTTTCAGGGTGTGTGTGTGTGTGTGTGTGTGTGTGTGTGTGTGTGCACAATCATAAAATATTTTTATGGAGAAACGGGAAGTAAGCAGTACAGTAAAATGCTACTTAAGGGTAAGTCTAGGTGAAGGATTTATGTGTGTTTGGGGCTATTAGAACTCTTGAGTAGGCTTGAAATATTTCAAGATAAGCTAAACATATTTGGGAATAAAGTATGTAGCTCCAGAGAAGAGAAGAATATTAACTAACAGCTGCAGGATGTCTGGTCTCTGGGCCACTTAGGAGCAACTTGGAAAAGAGCATCGGTTTCACATGTAGAGTCTTAGGGGTCTGTGTTGGCTTTAGTGCTGACCTCTGAACAGGGCTGCCTGGTGAATCCATTTGTGTGTACTCATTCTTACCCTTCCTGGTTCTAATTACAGCTTGTTGGTACTTATTTATGGTTTGCCATCCCAGACTGAGTATAGAAAGCATCCTCCCTGACCCTGTGCCCTCATCTAGGCTGCTTCCTACCACTGACAAAAACTTGGGAATAAGTCGGGTGGTGGTGGCACACATCTTTGATCCTAGTACCAGGGAGGCTGAGACAAGCGTATCTCTATGAATTTTAGGACAGTCAGGACTACAGAGCAAGTTCCAGGACAGCCAGGACTATTCAGTGAGACCCTGTCTCAAACAAAAAAAGAAAAACAAACCAAAAGAAGTTGGGAATGCTGATACTTCTTCTGCATAAGCCTAATATCTTTGCCCTTGGAAAGCATAATTTATTTGTATTTTCTTGTATTGTGCTCATGCTGTTTTTCCACTGGATAGTGATTTTAGAGACCATTAGAAGCTTCTATTCCACACCCACAGCCATATCCATGGGTGTTCCAGAAGAAGCACGTAGGCTCCCTCCAGCCTGCCTTTGTTAGCAGCTCCCTTCATTTTTCCTTTGTTTGCTTTTTTCATTTTAGATTAGGTATCAAGTCTTCACTGATAAGATTTTGTAAGTTTAGTGGTAGAGTATGCTAGCATAGTATTGTGAGGATGTCACTGGCATAGTGTTTTGGGGGTGACTTTGTAGGTGTCAAGACAGGCAGCAATTGCCAAGAATTTAATTACTCAGTTCAGATTGATCTCATCAACTTTGATCAAACCTTGGGAAGTCTGATGCCAGGAGGTTTATTGCCAGTATATTTAAATGCAATATAATCTGGAAAAAAACTTTCTGGTGCAATACAATCTCCAATGCACAAAGAAATCTGATTACATTGAAACTCAACTCAGAGTACATGTCATTTCTTCCAAGAAGATGGGTTCTGGAGATAGGCTACCTGTATTAGCTTAAGGGCCTAAGGATCTGACCTGGTCTCTATCATATAGATAGTATAGAGGTCATTTGGGCTATCAGCCATCTATAGTCATGATTGGGGCAGCCTCGAGAGCCTCTGGTTGTACAGATAATGTAAGGGTCATTTAGATTATTATGTTTCTCCAGTTCTGGTTGTAGGTGTTTGGGGCAGCCACTGGCTGTGCAGGTAATGTAAAGGTCATTAGATTATTAGCCACCTTTCTGGACCTGGTTGTAGGAACTTGATATGGCCTGGCCCAACAGATAATGCAGATTACCAGGCTGTTAATCACCTCTAGCTCCCAGCTTTCTGGATGGAAGCACAAGTTTTATATTTTTCCATTGCAAAGAATCTTGCATGTTTAACATTCCTGGTTTCCTTGGAGATATGTGGGCACAAGAACTTTCATGCTCCCAACAGAATTAATGAACTCTGAGATCTGGGATCTCCAGCTCTTTAATGGAGGAAATAAAAAAAAAAAAAATCTTGGTTGGTAGACCTTCTTTTATTACTGAATTTAGCTTTGCTTTGTCACACCCCACTCACTTAAGTTTTATCTCTTTGCTTAAATAATCATGCTCAAGGTATTTTCATTCTGCATCCTCAGCCCAAAAAAATCACATGGACTTTCTGGACTCTCAGACAGCCACATTCATTCGCCATAAAAACCGCTTGCAGGTGGTTCGAGAGCTCAAGAACCAAGCACCACAGATCCATGTGGGTGAGTGCTTCCAAAAAGTATCCCGCTGATACTGTGGTGTCTGGAAGATCAGCCCCAGTGCGTGTTGTCTATGCTGCTCACCTGGTGACAGTTTTCTGAGACAGTCAGTTTATAAAGAGACAGGGTTTGTTTGGGCACACGGTCGTGAAAATAGAAGAGCAGGGCATCAACCCTTCGGTGCCAATATGTGCTTGACTTTTGGGGAGAGCATTGTAACAGAAAACCAGGCTGACAAATCCAAGAGGTACGTGCATAAGAAAGTGAGGAGCAACACCAGACTCAGTGCAGGAGTCCCACAAGAACCAGGACTCAATAGCTGTGAGAACAACCATCAACCCCTTGCTTTCACCACTGTCCCATTGAGATCTAAACTTACAGGAGTTGTTGAGTCAGGACAGACTACTTTTTTACTGCCATACTATAGCTATCTGAAAGTTCATAGGAGTTATGTATGTTGGAGAAGTGCTTAAGATCTGAGCCAGGCAGAAATGTGAAGATCTCTACCAAGTAGTCCCTCCTTTCCCTATCCAACCAGACCAGTGATGTCTTCAGTGTTTCATAAAATGAGTTTCTAGTCTCTTCCCACCTACGTCAAAAATGGAAAAGAGTAAATAAGGGTAAACTATAATGTTACCTTATTTACTTTGAGATCAACTTTGTAATATCCATCCATTCTCCAGTATGTGCTGATCAAGTATATAGTCATTTATGTCTGCATCTGGTTCATCTTCTAGATAACGAAGTGGCCCATGGCCGAGAGACGGACCTCTACTCGGAAACCAGCAGTGAGTTGAGTGGCAGATACTCCCACAGTAACTCCAGGATATCTGCGTACGTATGAGACCTAAGCAGCAACAGAATAACAGATTGGCTTTCTACAAGGAGAGTGTGGGGTGGGGGAGTGGAAGGATGTTCCTCAGTTTCAGTGTATGCTGTGCAAGGACCTGCCAGCACATCCATAAGATGAGGCTGCTTTTTAAAGTTCACGTCTTACTGTAGAATTCAAGTTGGTTTTTTCTTTTCTTCATTGTTCCAGTGTGCTGTCAGGTGAACCTCATTTTACCTTGCCCTTATTTTTTAAGACAGGGTCTCAATATGTAACCCTGGCTGGCCTGGTACTTGCTATGTAGACCAAAGTTGGCGTCTAACTCACAGCAGTCCACCTGCCTCTGCCTCCTGAGTACTGGAACTAAAGGCTTGTACCACACCCCTGATCTTATCCTACATTTTACCCCTAACTTAAGAGAAAAACAGAACTCTTCAGGTATTTGCTTCTTTCTAAACTCCACTACTTAATGTGGGTTTACTATCTCATTGCTAACATCTCCCAAGATATGACTGCCATCTGTAGATGCTCTGGTTTCTTAGCAAACAGTGGCCAATAGGTACAGTTGGCTTATCAGATTCCATTCAGGAGGAACCTCCTTTTCAATGTCTGTAATTTCTGACAGGAGGTCATCTAAAAACCGCCGCAAGGCAGAGCGGAAGAAGTATAGCCTCAAAGAAGGGAGTCCCCTGGAGGGTCTGGCACTTCTGGAGGCACTGAGTGAAGTGGTACAAAGCATTGAGAAGCTGAAAGGTATGGTTTCAATGCTCACTGATTCTTGAACACAGCAAGTAGCAATGGGTACCACAGATGGATAGCACATAGTTAAGATGCTTATGGGGCTGTTGAAATGACTCAGAGGGTAGAGCCTGACAGTCTGCGGTCTGTCTCTGGGACCCACATTGTAGAAGGAAAGATCCATGTTTCACACATTGTTCTCTGATTTCCACCAAGAGACCCACAAATAAAATGTTTTTTAAGAAGATACTGCTTTCCAGTTAGAGCAACAATTCACAACCTGTGGGTCACAATTCTTGGGTTGAATGATCCTTTCACAGGAGGTCACCTAAAACTATCAGAAAACAAAAATATTTACATTATGATTCATAACAGTAGCAAAGTTAGAGTTATGAAGTAGCAATGAAAATAATTTATTGTTGGGGTCACCACAGCATGAGGAACTGTATTAAAGAGTCACAGAGTAGGAAGGTTGAGAAGCACTGTGTGTGGAACGCTCATTTCTGTACACAGTCCTGAGACAGCCCCTCCCAACCCCTAAAGGAGAAGCCTCCCTGTGAGGAGTAGTGCTTAAGCCAGGGACAGGGGCTGCACAGCGCAGCTCTCTGCTCATTCCCACTGGGTCTCTTTCTTCTGCTGTGCGGAAGTACTCCAGCAGTCCGGAGGAAGGTGTGGGAGGGTGCATGTGTAAGGTACTGTTAGAACTGGCAACTTGGGAAAGAGATTACTGAATGATTCTGGCAGTGGAGCTGGGACACAACTTACCATTTTCCATTTTTTTCTAGATGAAGTGCACGCTATTTTAAAGGTGCTCTTTCTCTTTGAGTTTGAAGCGCAAGCAAAGGAGTTACAGAGGGCCTTTGAGAGTACTCTGCAGCTGATGCAGAGGGCACTTCCAGAAATCTGGACTTTTGCCGGCCAACAGAGTTCAGTCACAACAGTAAGCTTCCTCAGAAACCATATACATTCTCTTCCTCTCACAGTTGTAGACACATAACCCAGCATCAAAGAAAACCTTATAGAGCCAAGGTTAAACTCCCTCAGCTTTGTGCTTGTGCTAGCATCTGTTTACCTGTTTCATGCTAAAATGAAGTAGGCTTTTATTTTTCCTTTTTACGTAACGCAGCTGTCTCGGGGTGATCTGAAAATCTTCAGTGCCAATGGAGGAGGGCGGGGAAGCTAGGATTAGAGTGTCCCTTTCCGTCCCAGGTCTGAAGTCACAGAGGGGCCCGAGGAGCTTTGTGCCCATGAAGCAGTCTCATGTATTATCATCCCTGTGATTTTTAGTCCTTGGCTGGCTACTTGAACCCTCAAGTCATTTGTTGAGAATTTTGATTAGGCTTTAGGAAGGCTGGTGTGTCAGTAAGAGTCCAGAAAGGCAAAAGTTCCCACCTGTTATTTCCACACAGAGAGTTTAATGCCTGGTTGGTTAAATAAGCACTGGGGCAGGCTCTGAAAAGGCAAATGAGAAACCCAGGAGAATGAGAGACATAGAGAACTAGTGAGGCATCTTCTGTCCCCTGCTGAGGAAGAACAGACAGAGCTGGGAATGGTGACAGGTCAGAGGCCCACAGTCTGCAGCCTCTGGAGAGGATGCTGGTTAGTGGGACCTGAGATTTGAGGGTGGCAGTCCTGAGGAGGCTAGTTCTAAGTGAGAGATGGATAGAAACTGGAGTGAACAGCTCTTCCAAGCACAAATCTCACTTTCCCTTCAACTTTGTTGTCTTCCTTATTGGTGGAGTGTACCAGGGAATCAGCTGAAGAGAAGTGTGCCTCATGCCCAGCCCTGCCTTCACTGGCAATGGACAGAAGGCAGGATTGATTTGGTACTTAGTGGCGGGAGCTTGCAGTCAGTTCATTGGCTAGAAACATTGGATTTTGGGTCTTGATTTCCTCCTTTACTGGGGATACTTCTCCTGTGTGTTTGACTAGAGTGTTTTGAAGGTTTGATAAGTGGCTGGATATTTGTAAAGAACACTTCATAAACCACAAGGAAAAGGCAGCTAAAAATCAGGTGTTACAAATGCTTGAATTTATTATAATGGGTGTTGCTTAGAAATACAATCATCTTCAAAACTATAGTGTTTTGAAGTCAACAGTTTAGAATGTCTCTCCACTTCTGCTCAGAAAACATTAGCTTCTAAGACATCAACTATGTAAATCTTGTAGGTAACATGTATGGATTTGTCTTCTTTGGAAATATAGGAATGGACCATGTTCAGGGTACCATGAGTCACTTGCAAATGCTCATGGATTACAGCTGGTATCTCCCAGAGTTCACTCCAGGTGTGGACCCAGTGAAATCTATGTAGGGTTGGTATTCCACTCATAAGATGACGCATACATTTTTTTTAAAATATAAAATTACTATTTCCCACATTTCTTTGAGTAGAATGGAGCTTTTGTGTGCCATAGACTTTTGGACTTTCCCCTCCCATGGGTTATGCTCATTTGGAAAAGGCCAGGCAGATATTATTGTAGAACTCTCTCCTCTGTTATTTGTTTCTGGGAGTCAGGAGACAGAGGTCTGAGATGAGACAGGAGAAGATAGTATGTTGAAATTATAAGGGAAAGGACAATTATCTTGTCAGTACCATAACTAAGAAAAGCAGCGAGTTCAGGTGCTTTTAGTGGAGGCTTTTGATCTGCCACCATCTGGTGTAATCTCTGTTGACATACCCTGTTTTCTGCTCAGGCCCTAGGTCCCAGTGCCACTGTGAACAGCATCACAGCCTCTTTGAAGCAGCAGAAGACTGGTGTCCCTGTTGTCGGTTAGTGTCTCTTCTCTCCAGATTATCTCAGTGCTTTGTAGGACTGGGTGTCGGTGCTGAGGAGGTCAGCTATGGAAGGGACCCTCTCAGTTCCAAGGCCATGATTAAGTGGCTGTATTACTGTAGTGGTGGCAGCTTGGAGGGAAGGGTACACTATGACTTTGTCTGTTTGTATTTTTCAAGACAGGGTCTTACTATGTAGCTCTGGCTAGCCTGGAGGTCACTGTGTAGACCAGGCTGACCTTGAATTTACAGAGATCCACCCGCCTCTGCCTCCCAAATGTTGCAATTAAAGACATGAACCACCATGGCCAGCATAATGCAACCTCTTTTCATTTTTAAACTTACTCCAGAGAAGCCTGTGCCCCGTCTAGGGCATGTCCTATGCTGTCTCTATTATTTCTCTCTCTGCCTTTCATAATGCCTGTGCTTCAGTCTGAATTAAAATCTTTTCTGAAGAAAACTTTGCTTTCAAAAACCATGCAGTGACAACTGCATGCAGTGTTCGTGCACATATGCACATATTCACAGCTGCAGCTTGAGCCCTAAATGTCCACACCTGTACATTTGGGGCACTTCTGAGTTGTGATTTTGGCTTTTGCAATTTCCCTTCCCATCTTCAGAACATTTTTAGGAGATAGATATTTGTATTATCTTACAACTGATGATAGAAATTGAAGGCATATCTAAGTATTATCAGTTCTTTACATTTGCTATTTATATCTGCCTAAAATGTTTTTTTTCTTCCCCTTGTGGGAGATGGTTCTTAGTTACATGACATACTCCTACAAGTTAGAAACTATCAAGGCTTCATCTTGAAAGCTGTCTTGAATATTGTGTCCATGTATTTGGCACCTGAGTATTTGAACGTCAGGTGGACACTCCCTCATACCAGCCTCTGTGCTTTGGAAAGTCAGTAATAAATAAGCTCTAAGCTAACTGCCTTTAAAGTTGCTGTTACTGGCTCTTTCTAGTATGATAGGCAGTGGTCTGGAATGTTTTTCATGTAAAAGCCCTGCTGCAATAGCATTTTGATGGCATTTGGAGTGGGCCTTGCCTGTTCCCCTACCATCTTATGTTGTCTGTCTCGTCTGAGCAAGCTCCTCTACCCAGGACCTGTGTGCTCATTCCCTTCCTCTGAGGCTGGCAGGCCATCTTTGCCAACACCTTTACACATGTACCATGGGAAGCAAAAAATCATTTTAGACCTGGAGCCATTTTGCTGTTCTGTTCAGTTGTCTAGTCCCTATGTCCATTCTTGCTGCCGGCCTGGTTATGGCCTTCAGGACAGCTTCAATTTCTCCTTTCTGTAAGTTTTTCTGATGGCTTGCCAGCATCAAAGAGCACGTCTGATCTCTCTGTAAAGACTGTAACATTTGAGGATTCCTTGTCTGAGTTTATCATGTCAGTGTCCCATGGTTCCAAGGCTGGGTGATATTAAATTTTATATCTTGTCACTGACAGAATAACCCCATCATGACACCAAGAGCATGTTTGTAGGAGCAGCTTGCTGCTGTGGTGGCAGGATTGTATGGCAGCTTATTGTAACATGGCACCAGCCAGGAACCAGAGAGGTCAGGTTCAAACCATAAACCCCACTTCACCTCAGCTCCTGTGTCTGTCAGCTATGCCCCCTGGCAAAAAGGTCCTGCAGCCTCCCAAAACACTGCCACCAGCTTGGGATGGACTGTTTAGATACAGAAGTTGTGTGTGTAGGTAGTAGTGTATTTTACCAAATCCTAATAGGTAGAAAGAGAGAAAGTCTTGTAGTTCAAAATAGTTAGCAAAAACTACTCTCAAAGTTAGTCCCAAATATCCCATAGCCCTTCCCAAGCTAACTCTGGTGTGAATATGCTCACGGAGACATTGGCAGCACCTGCAGATCATTCTCTGTACTGGTTTCATGTTCAGTGCTATACAGCAGCACAGACTGATTGTAGGCCCTGCAGAAATGGAGGATTCCTGGCCATAGCTTGAAGTAATGTTGGGAAAGAGCTAGACTTGGAGCTAAATGTTACAGCCTTGAGTGCTTCTGCAGGGATCTGACTACTCAGTCCTCACTGAAGAATCCTCAGAGTATTTTTATTAAAATGAAATTAAACATGAAAATGTAAAACACGTCCCCTTCTGCTCGTCAGCCAACCCAGGTTGTCACTCTGCTGTCTACATTTGACATGTTATATTTATTGTTGGTTAAGTCTAGAATCAAATACAATTAGGTTTTGATTTTAAAAGACAATAGATTACTTTATAAATTTACTTTTTTTAAAGATAAAATCTTATTCAAGCTTTAGCCACCATGAAATTATGGACCTTGTTTATCCCTGTTTTAATACTGATATTTTTATATAATCAAAACTTCTGGTAGGCTTTATATACATAGCTTCGCTTGGTGGGTGATGGATGGTAAAGGCTGGATAGATGATAAATAGGGGTAATTATAAACTGTTTATGGTCAGTAGAAGAATTTGGATTACAAAATATATTGAAGAAAATTCAAATTTGATCCCAGCATGGTCACACAGGCCTGTCATCTCAGGTCTCTGAAGGAGAAGCTGGAAGATTGAGTGTAAGGCCTGCACTACAGAATAGCAGTATCCGTCCCAGAAAAAAAAGGAAAGGAATTAAAGCCTGGCAATTCTTAATTTATGTGTGTGTATATATATCATGAGTTTGTGTAAAATGCAAAATTATGTTTTAAAAATTCTCTTGGATTATTCTTATATTGTTAAATATTTGAAAATCATTTAATAGTATATATATGTAAACATACTAGTAGAAATTAAATTACTAACAAATAATATGAGGAGACATTGTTACATATAGCTCTTTCATGCCTGTGCTTCCTATATATGACTCCTAGTTATATAGGAGCCTCCTAAAGTCTAAAGGGAGAAATACCCCAGTTGTTGTGATGACAGAGGCCCACCCGACACTACTTCCCATTTCACTTTAAAGTCACAGCTTTGCTGGATCTGGCTTAGTTCTACCACACCTTCTGTCATCACTCGATGCTCTTACCACCGCCACATTTTCTTTTATGTTTAAAACAGAAAAGTTCACACATTGTAAAATGTAGATCTTAGATGTATAATTTAACAATGAAAAGAAACCATACAGTGCAGGGCTAGAGAGATGAGCTGGTGGTTAAGAGCACTCATTGCTCTTGTAGAGGACCAGGGTTGGTTCACCCATAGTGCCTCGCAGCCATCCAAAACAGTTCTCTGGGACTCAATGCCCTCTCTGGCCTCCAAGGGTACTGTGTTTATGGTACTGATACATATATGCAGACAAAACACATACATAAACACATCTAAAAAATTTTAAAAACTAAACCAAAAAAATGAACACTAGCCTTCTCTATTCAACCTTCTTGTGCTCTGAATCACCAGTGAACATGCCTGACACCTGACACCCTCTCTCTGTTCTCAGGGCAGGGCCTCTAGGCTACGCTTGCTCTGACCTCGCCAGGTTACAGGGTGGCAGGCCCATTTTCACTTGCCTTCCATTCTTGCTTTTAGATGCTGGGGTTTGTATGCCACCGAAGATGGACCAGAGAAGCCAATGGAAACTGAACCTGCTGGAATGACTGCCTTGTTTGGAAGGCATCGCCGGGAAGACCATTTGTCCACTCACTCCTCATTGTGCTTGTAGCTCTTTCTCCTCAGAGACCTAGCTGTGGAGAACTGGGATGTGGGAGTCTGCCCTTGAACTGCCTACAGCTGCAGTGAGCACCAGGCCGCAGCTAGCAGTAGGCAGTCCCGACTTTCTTTTGGGTATACATCGTAGGTACTTTATCAGAACTTCGTTTTAGCCAGCATATTGCAGTCTTTTTAAAAAATGCTGTTTAGCTGGTCATAGTAGGATATGCCTATAATCCCAGCAGCCCAGGAAGCTGAGGCAGAAAGACTGATGCAAGTTTAAGACCAATGTGGGCTACAGCAAGGCCTTAACTCAAAACAACGCAGCCTGCTGTTCTTATACTTAGTAGTGTTTGAAAGCATGATTCTTAGGCAAATCATGAACTGGAGTCTCATTCCCAGATCCAGGCCTGGTTTCTATTTTGACCTTAGATAACTCATCATTGATTTAATCCTCAGTTCCTGTTGTTCGTAGGGAATGATGTTCCTGGCTTCTACCTCAAAAAGTGAAGACAAGTGGAACCACATTTCTAAGTTGTTCTGTTTGTTGACATAGCGTATGGTATGCATGTAGTCAGTGCTGCAAGCATTCGGTAAGATGTGATTGCATAGCTGGCATCTTTTCATCTAACTCAAAGCAGAATAAAAAGCTAAATGTGTTTGGAGACTGGAGAGTTGACTCAGTGGTAAAGAGCAGTTGTTTTGCAGAGGACCTGGGTTTGATTCTCAGCACCCACATGACAGCTCACAATTGTCTGTTTTCTCCAGTTCTAGAAGTCCTAACGTCCTCTTCTGATCTCGGTACCAAGCAAGCATGTGGTACACAAACATATGTGCAGGCAAAATACTCATACACACAAAATAAATCTTTAAAAAAAATTTTTTAATTAAATGTGTTATTCTACCATGTTATGTGCTACTAGCTTTAATTGGGCTAAGCCTTCTCTAGCTGGCGCTGTTACAGGGACTGTTCTATTGCCTGAGTATATTGTTAGAGAGTCATCAACAGTAAGATGGACTTTAGTAACGGGTAGACAGTGGGCATGTATGGTAGCAGGGTTGGAGATTACTCTCTGTTCCACAGACACTGCCTCCTTTAACTAAAGCATTTTGTCTGTATCCAGGCAGACTCATTGAACTTTTTGTTTGGCATTTTGACATCGGATGTGGAGATGCACAGTTTGAAGTTTGCCTAGCTGTTGTGGTCTTGCTTTAGTCCAGTATTTCCTTACTGTGCTCCCTCCTCAATTTTGGAACTATAATGTATACCCTATGCTATTATATTATATGTTAAAAGTATGTGATTTGCTTTTTGGCTTTGATTTTACAGAGGATAAAGAGATTGCATAAATAATAAGAGATTGCATAAATCTCAGAAGAAACTTTGGACTTTTAAACATTGTTGAGAGTGTGTTAGTCTGTGGGGACTTTTGAAGTTGGACTAAATGCATTTTGCATTATGTTATGGCTGCAAGTATATGCGGGCCAGGAGTGGAATGTGGTGGTTTGAATAAGTGTGGCCCCCATAGACTCATGTTTGAACCCTTGGTCCATGGGGAGTGGCACTATTAGGAGGTGTGACCTTGTTGGTGTAGATGTGGCCTTGTTGGAAGAAGTCTGTCACTGTAGAGGTAGGCTTTGAGGTCTTCTATGCTCAGGCTACCCCCAGTGTAGCACAGTCTCCTGCTGACTTCAGATCAAGATGTAGAACTCTTGCCTTGTCCAGCACCGAGTCTGCCTCCAGGCTGCCGTTCTTCCTGCCATGACAGTAATGGGCTAAACCTCTGAGACTGTAAGTCAGCCCCAGTGAATGTTCCTTCATGATAGTTGCCGTGGTCATGGTGTCTCTTCACAGCAATGAAAACCTGACTAATGAAACTGGTCTGTGTTTCATTCTGTTTTCAAAAGATCTTTGGAAGAATGAGATTACTTTTTCTCTTTTGTCAAGTCTAGAAATTGGTCAGTTTATTTTAATAAGAGGTTTTGAAAGATTATTCTTTGACAATTTCATATTTTCATATAACATATTTGATTTGTTCTCATTTGCCTCTCTTCTGCTGAAACCCTTTTTCTTCCCAAGAACTCCCTCTTCTATTTTCATGTCTTTTTAACTTAGGGATGATTGTATGAGTAGATGTGGAAGGCTAGTTACTGGAACATGGAGAATTTTTTTGTGGGTATACCACCTGGAAAAATAATGTCCCTCCCTAACAAGAGTTTCATGATTAATCCTTGAGTAAGTTAAAATCTCTTGTATGTTTTTAATACCAGAACCAGGCTTTCCTTACTTTGTGTAAACTAACAGAAAATGCTGTTTGACCCTCAGTATATAGATCTACTCAAAATGGTAATTTAAGAAAACTTACCTAAGCATTTGTTATATAATTCAACTTTTCTGGATAGTTTAAATTTTTCACAAAATAGGAAAAGAGAAGACAGTATTATACATTGGAGAGCTCTACCACGTGGCTCACTCTACAGTGGGTTTGCTCCAGCTAGATGCCAGGTTTAAGAGGCTGTGAGGACTTCGTGATGACTCTTTGTCAGGCACCAGGGAACCCTGTAACTTATGTGACATTTATTGTAGCGAAAAGCTATGGAGAATGGGGAAGAATCTGAGCTAACAGCCTGGAAATGGAAACAAATGTGCCTGCTGACAGTGGTGTGGACTTTGACAGGTGCTCGGTTTCCTTAATGTTACAGCAGCCCAGAGTGGTAGTGCACACCTATAAGCCCAGCATTCAGGAGGCAGGGGGTTGTGGAACTTTGAGTTCAAGACCAGCTTGGTCTACAGAGTGAGTTTCTAGACAGACAGCCGTGGTTACATAGAGAGGCCCTGTCTCAAACAAACAAAAAATGTAATGGTACAGCAAGAAGAATTAATATGTACCAATTGTCGACCTCTTAAATATGCAGGATTAAATTTTGCTCCTTTTGAGATTAAGTGGGAAGAGCAGGCCTTCTGTATTGAAGGCTGATTGTAGGGTATGGGACAAGGTAAATGAAAGCTAACTTTGAGGAAAGCTGTTGAGCTTTAGAAAATACAAGAGTTGCCCCTAGGTTTAGGTTCTATCTCAGCAAATTCTTACCACAATAAGAAAGGGTCTTGGTTTCTCTGGCTTGTGTTGAGTAAGGTTTGCTCTTGGCCTGTGTTGGATCATGTAGCTTTGTTCATTGCTGCAGACATCAACAGGGAACTTGCAAAGAGCCATCTTCCTCAATTTGTGGACTTCATATTCACACATTATAGCTGAGGCAGAAACTAACATTTGGAGGTGTTGAGAGGAATTTTCATTGTTATTTTGTGGTGCTGGGCATCGAACCCCTTCAGGGCCTTGCACATGTAAGTCAAGTGAGCTACACTCTCAGACCTAATGTTTTCACTAGATCTTTATGAATATAGCTTGGTATATAACTTAGCACTTGTACACATCTTAAATACATTTGTCTGTTTATGTGCACATACACTTAAAAAACGTGTCGTTGTTGTACCTGAAGAGTATGAAACTTGACATGCAGTCAAGCTGGTCTTGAACTGCTGCAGGCCTTACCCAGTCAAAGGGCATTTAGAAGTAAACAAGCAATCAAACAGACAAATCCTGGCAGTTCTTAGTAATTCAGGATGACTTAAGTTTGAAAGCAAAATCAGATTTTTTTTTCCTCCTTGTCTTAGTTACTGTTCTACTGCTGTAAAGACTCCATTACCACAGCAGCTCTTAGAGAAGAAAGCATTTAACTGGGGGCTGTTTACATTCAAAGGATTGTTTATCACTATGATCATCATGGTAGGTAGCATGGGTGTAGGCAGGCAGGCATGGTGCTAGAGAAATGGTTGTGGGCTTTACATCCTGTTCCATAGGCAGAGGAGACGCTGGGCCTGGCACACACCTCCCACAAGGCTACACTGTTAATCCTTCTGAAACAATTCCATTCCCTGGTGACTAAGTGTTTGAACATACAAGCCATTTTCATTGAAATCACTGCTCCTGTTTTGCTAGTCCATATTGTAGATGCTCATGGGAGTCTTCAGCTATTGTCCCTGGCCTGAGGATGGAATTCTCCACAGGTAGCTAACTAAATGCTCAAGATCAGTGCTTCTCAACTTTCTGATGCTGTGACCCTAATACAGTTCCTCATGTTGGGGTGACCCCAACCATAAAAGTATTTTATTGCTACTTTATAACTAATCTTGCTACTGTTATGAATCATAATGTAAATTATCTGATGTGCAGGATATCCGATGTGTGACGCCCAAAGAGGCCACCCATAGGTTGAGAACCTCTGCTCAAGAGCCCTTGGTGCTGTTTGACAACACTAAATAGTGCTCTTGAGTCCTGAGCCTTCTGTGTTCTCTGTGCGCATAAGCTCTTTCCTGTGCCCGTCTTTACTGTTTTGGCGCTGAAGTCCCAAGACTTCAGCAGACATCTTGATATAAAGATGAGGGTTTGGGTTCGGGATCCACATATTTTAGAGTCCTTGGACAGAGGAACAACACTTCTCCAAGCTTGTGTGTTCCTTGTTTCCAGTAAGCATTTCTCAGTGCGCTCTGTGGCGTTTTTAGTGATAATCATTCTTTGCCTGGAGTGGCATTGTAAGTAGGTTATTTACAGTTTCCCTGGCTCTGCTCACTAGATAGCAATACATATTTTCATCCCTGTTGGAACAAACTTTTCATTCTACCCTCAGTTAGCTGTTCAGCTTAGATGATACCAGAAATACTAAACTGCTGTGTTTGTGTGAAGCCTGTCTTTTCTGCGGGGACAGCTGGATCTGGTGAAGGATTGAGAATGCTCTGAGAACACAGTTGTATCAGCTTTTAGTGTTTCAGTTTTTATAAGTGTTTAAGCCAGAGTCTCCCTTCAGAAAAACACCTCTCATCCTTCCCTCGTCAAGACCCTTCACCCTCTGGGGCTCATTTACTTGGGCTCATCAACATCTCTCTGAAGATAGAAGTGATTTATGAGTTTTCTAATTTAATGAAGTTTAAAACACATTTTCTAGCCAGGCGGTGGTGGCACACACCTTTAATCCCAGTACTTGGGAGGCAGAGGCAGAACTCAGAGAACACGCCTTTAATCCCAGTACTTGGGAGGCGGAGGCAGAACTCAGAGAACATGCCTTTAATCCTAGTACTTGGGAGGCAGAGGCAGAACTCAGAGAACTTCTGAGTTCGAGGCCAGCCTGGTCTACAGAGTGAGTTCCAGGACAGCCAGGGCTACACAGAGAAACTCTGTCTCAAAAAACCAAACCAAACCAAAACAAAAAACCCCCACATTTTCTAAGAATTTATAGGGTTTACCAATGCAGTGTGAAGGTGTGGAAAGATGGAGGTCTGATCAACCTGAACTTGTCCCTAGTGAGTGCTCACTCAGTGTTGTCAGTAGAATAGTCTAGGAAGAAGCTGAGGTAAGATGTATGGAGGCTTTCTTCTCTGATCTGATTCTCTTGGGCAAAGCTTGGTCATCTTGCCAAATCATGGGACCCTCAGATGTCTTTCCATTGCTCTTCATCTCCACCTCCCAGCTTCAGCTCTCTGATGTCACATGAATATGCTGACCCTCCTGGTCTGGGTCCAGGCTCTGACATGTTAGGCACACATGGAGTTGAATGACTGGCTCTCGGAGCCTCTGCAAGGTAGAGATACGTGCTTTCCAGGTGTGCAGTTGTGACTAAGACCCTCAGTAAGATTTGAAGGCTCATGTTTAAGAGTTAGAAGTCACAGTTTTAACTATTGGGGTCACTTTCTGGGGTACAGATCCTGGAGCCTGTATCTATTTTCCATCATTGGTAAGAAACAGCCACTGGTTAATACAGAGAAACTGATTGGGATGGCTGGGGTCTCCAGTCACATTCCAGACCACTGATGGCGTCGACAGCAGCAGCTGCTGCTTCACCCCACATCTTGGGGACATGTATACACCTGAACAGACTAGGGTATCAAATTCCTTTCAGCCATTGGGCAGCAATTGATCAGAGGGAGTCCTGGGACCATGGGATGTCTAGAAGTTCCTTGACCACTGCACCCTTCCCTGCTCTAAGGGGCTCTGAAACTCCCAATGTCTTAAGGTCTGGTCTCTGGGGATCTCACTGGGACCTTCAGAAATGTGAGGTGTTCACCAGATAAGATCACTCGGGCATGGATTCAAGCCATAAAGTCTTTATTAACTGGCAACTAAACTGGGTGATCAGGACCTGCGTGTAGTCCCAAGTTTTCAGAGTGAGCTTTTTTTAAGTACAAAAATCACATCCTGTGTTGACTCCTCAATTAGCAAGAATACTTAGCTGAGACACAGTGCTGCTTTGTGGGAGAATAAACTCAATTATTGCATTCTGTAGGGGACTGGATGGAGAGCCTCTTTATCCTCTAACATCATTTACTCTTAATTTTTTTTTATCACATTTTTCCTTAAGTATATTTTAACAGCAAAGTATCCCTACAGTGGGAAGCACAAAGGGCAGGATAATGTTAGAGCAAGTTTTTCCCAAGAGAAACTTTCTGAGCAGTTAGCATGGTGCATGTGATTCTCTCATCTGCCCCTTCCATGTCCAGGCTTTTTGTATTTTTTAAAGTGATGTGTACAACCATGTGGCTCTTACTAGGTCAGGAAATAGACACACTTTAAGGGGAAGGGGACAGACACAGGGGTTTTTAATGCTACAGAAATGAACATGCCAGCTCAACGCTGTGTGTAAAAGGTTCAGCCTTCATACAGTAAAGCTGGCACATTGTCACCACAGTGAACATGCTGCATCTGTTCAGAAGCACCTTCTGTAGAGGAAGAAAGGCCCATGTTCCTCATACTCCAGGCGGTGGACCCACAGCGGTTGAAAACCCTGGAGTGAGGCTAGGATAGACCCACCAGTCCAGACTGCAGTGTCTCTCTCAGGCAGCACATTTACCTGTGGGGTGTCATTGGGACACATGCTGCTCAGTTCTTTCTGCAGACGGTTAGGGAAACCCCTGAGCATAGTGCTGCCCCCACAGAGCAGGATGTTCCCCATGAGGTCTCGTTTGAGTGCAATGTCACACTTGTTAAGGCAGGACACTGTCTGGGTGTGGAGGCCCAGCTGCATGGACTTGATTAGAGATGGCTTGAAGAACATCTCTGAGCAGAGGAACCTCTCCTGACCCAGACGGATCTCTTTCCCATCAGGCAGAGTGTAATGGATCTCATGTTCAGTGGGAGGGATTTTCTTCTCTTCAATGGGGTCCAGGGCCACGAAGCAGCATTTCGTCTTGATGTCCTCTACAATACTGAGATGGTCCTCAGAGAAGTGTTTTCCAGAGTTGTTCATCAGGTTCATCAGGTAGGTCGTTAGGTCAGATCCTGCATAGTCTAGCCTCCCTGTGATGCTGGGCAAAGGGTAACCCTCATAGATGGGGACCACGTAGGACACACCATGTCCAACCTCCACCACCAGACCAGAGGTGCGTCCATAGGAGTACATGGACAGACGGGACTGGTAGGCAATGTGCATTGCAGGTGTGTTGAAGTTCTCAAACAGCATCTCAGCATACTTCTCTCTGTTGGTGTGAGGACTCAGGGGTGGATCTGAAACCAGGACTGCATGTTCCTCTGGGGCGATCTTCATCTCCTGTCGGAAGAGGTATTCCCAGATGTCCTGTACTGTGTCCCAGTCCACAATGATGCCATGATGCAGGGGATTGACCAGCTTGAGATGTATATCTGGGTTAAGGAGCTCATGCCCCACAAAGGTCTCTTTGCGATTATCCCCAGTCTTGGCTGTCTCCATATAGGGCTTGCCCACTGTTGTTGAGATCTTATGGGTGGGTTTTGGCAGGCCAGCAAAGCCACATTTACAGAAGCCAGTGCCCAGGTCCACAACCACTGCTTTGGTCACCTCTAGTCTTGGCCTGTCCTTGGACATAGTTGACTTAACAGGGTCTTCTGTCTCAGCATTGTCCCGACGGACCCATACTGCCCTCTTTGCTGGGCCATCTTTTAGGGAGGCAGTCTGGAGGACCTGTGTCTGCATGGAGGCCTGGTCACTAGCTTTCTTGGCAGGTCCGTCCCCTATGTCTGTTGTCTGTGGAGCCCACACACCATCCAGAGGCATACTGCTCTCAGAAAGCTCCCGATCCTGCTGGCTACAAGGCCTGAAAGGCTTAAATCAGAGGACAGCTTGAGAATCTGCCCAACAGTGACATCACTGATTGTGACATAACTCAGCAACCAAAGGCTTTCTAGACACTGGAGACTGGTGTTAGGATACATTAGAAATACTTTCAATGCCCCCCCCAATTTTGTAGTAAAGTTTGATTAATTCATTCAGTTAATAGTTGTTAAGTGCCTGTGACATGCTAGGCATCCAGGAATACCACAGTGAAAAAGGAGCAACAGAACCCTGCCTTTATCTGGTCTACATTCTAGTTGGTGTGCATGGCGGGGGTGGGTGGGGGGTGTAAGGGCGTGTGGGAAGGGGGAACACAATATATTTATTTGTTGAACAAAAATAGAATTTAGAAAAGTTTTAAGAGAAAAATCAGAGAAGAGAGAGAGGAGATTGGCCAGGCTGATGTGGTATATATAGGCTAGTGTAAAGAGCTGAAGGAGGTGACCAGGTGACATGTGGTTAGGGATGCAGTCGATACAGAGGACTAAGTCACATGGCTGGTGAGTTAGTGCAGGGGCAAGCAAGACACAGCCAGCTCCAGCCCATGGTGGTTATATAAACTGATGGTTGTATAACCTGATCTGAGTAGCCATATTCATTCCCTTATGGATTGCCTGTGAGTTTGAGAAACAGCTGAGTCAACATCACTAAGACTGGCCCAAAAGTTGAATGAAAATAAACGTGACTGTCTCTGAGAGAACACGTTGGCTGACAGGAGAGTCTGTGAGAAGACTAATATGACAGGGGAAAGAACATGGAAGTTTAGATGGAGTGGGTGGGAGAAGTAAGTCTGGTGTGGAGGAAAAACAGGGCCCATCAGGCTGTGTAAGGACTTCACTCTAGGTAGGCAGGGTTAGAAAGCACTAGAGAAAACAGAACAGGTTAATGCCATCTTGAGTTAGTTTTACCAGGGTCTACTGTTGCCATAGTAACTGGCAAGCCTTGCCTGCACTTTGGGCACTAAGGTGATGAGAACATAACCTTAAGAAGAGTGAATTTTGAACACAGGCTTGCACTCCTTCATTAGGATCATAGAGTGTGCATTGAAGTCAGACCCTACTGAGTCCCATCAATGGGAACACTTAAGGTTCAGGTGTACAGACAACATCCAGAAGGGGTAGACAGCCTTCTTCCTCAACATGTGCTTCACATACATGTTTGCCGCTAACATGCATGTCTGAGACTGCTTGAGCATCTAACTCCAGCTGGACACACCAATCCCACACCCACCACACTTAGTGCAGAGGTCTTTAGACCTGGTTAATTGGTGTTGGGTGAACTTCAGTTAAAGAATTATCACTCTTTGAACCTCTACACTAAGTGCAGAACCCAGAATCTAACCTTATGCCTCATCTTAGACCTTACCCTCAGCTCTGTGCTAGACGTGAGACAGACACTATGGTGATGGGTTCTTTCCTTTCAGGAGGTGGTGGCAGATCCCCATGGCCTTAGATGTGAGATGGAAAAAAGGCAAAAGGCTGCCAATCTTATGGAATGTTCCTGGCCTTGTGGAATGAAAGAGGGGCCAGCACAGGCTCTGAGCTTTGAGACTAAAACGGAAGCAGCCTTCAAAGTCTTTAGGAGACTTGGTTAATTGGTATTGGGTAAACTAAAGTTAAAGTTATTATCACTCTTAAAAAACGGTTTGCTCTTGAATTCTGAACCTCTTTAAGGCTCTGCCCAGCACCAAGATTCTGCAAAAATAACATACCAGAAGTACCTAGTGTTCTCCCTGATTTACTATAGGGGTTCAAATTATCAATGTCAAGGAGCAGAGGAATAAGTGAAAGAATCACTGAATGGTCAGGCATGGACATGTGAGAAGGAACGGAAAGCCCCTTGGTTTGGTGTGTTTGGGTTCTAAAGCTGCTGGTTATTAGCCGTGTCCTGGAGCAAACCATTAGTCACAGATGTGTATGGAGGGCAAGAAGAGCAAGTCCCACCCTCCAGCCCCCTTCTAAATGGACCATTCCTGGTGACATCACAACCCAAGTGGTTGCCAAGGCACTGCTGGAGGTGGGCTCTCATTTCTCCCCAGGAGCTCTAGGGTGTGGATGTAGGAAGGTGAGGAAGGGAGGCAGATGGCGACAAAGAACAGCCCTAGCCCTAAGCCCATGGGCACAGCCCAGGGCGACCCTGGAGAGGCAGGAACACTGCCAGCCCCCGAGGCTGGTATCCGGGACACAGGTTCCACTCAACTGAAGACAAAACCCAAGAAGATACGGAAGATCAAGGCACTGGTCATTGACCTGGGCTCCCAGTACTGTAAGTGTGGCTATGCGGGAGAGCCGAGGCCCACCTATTTCATCTCCTCTACCGTGGGCAAGCGCAGCGCCGAGATGGCTGCGGATGCTGGAGACACCTTCAAGGAGACGTACGTGGGCCATGAGCTGCTCAACATGGAGGCATCTCTGAAGCTGGTTAATCCACTGAAGCACGGAGTCGTGGTGGACTGGGATTGTATCCAGAACATCTGGGAGTACATCTTCCACACGGCCATGAAGATCCTCCCCGAAGAGCACGCAGTGCTGGTGTCCGACCCACCGCTCAGCCCCACCAGCAACCGGGAGAAGTACGCTGAGCTCATGTTTGAGACCTTCGGCATCCCTGCCATGCATGTGACTTCCCAGGCACTGCTGTCCATCTACTCATATGGCAAGACCTCCGGGTTGGTGGTGGAGAGCGGACACGGCGTGTCGCATGTGGTGCCCATCTCTGAAGGGGATCTGCTGCCAGGCCTGCCCAGCCGTGTAGACTATGCGGGCTGCGACCTCACCAACTACCTCATGCAGCTACTCAATGAGGCAGGCCACAAATTTTCAGACGACCACCTGCACATAATAGAACACATCAAGAAGAAGTGCTGCTATGCCGCGCTGCTGCCAGAGGAGGAGATGAACCTGGGCCTGGAGGAGCTGCATGTCGACTACGAGCTCCCAGATGGGAAGATCATCACCATCGGCCAGGAGCGCTTCCGTTGCTCCGAGATGCTCTTCAAGCCCTCCCTGGTGGGCTGCACCCAGCCTGGCCTCCCCGAGCTCACGGCGACCTGCCTGGACCGCTGCCAGGGCACTGGCTTCAAGGAGGAGATGGCTGCCAACGTGCTACTGTGTGGTGGCTGTACCATGCTGGATGGCTTCCCTGAGCGTTTCCAGAGGGAGCTGAGTCTCCTCTGCCCAGGGGACAGCCCCACAGTAGCCGCTGCTCCGGAGAGGAAGACGTCAGTGTGGACCGGCGGCTCAATCCTGGCCTCGTTGCAAGCCTTCCAGCAGCTTTGGGTCAGCAAAGAAGAGTTTGAGGAGCGGGGCTGTGCAGCCATCTACAGCAAGTGCTAAGGGGTGGGCCCCACAGGCAAGAGCTGGAGTGCAGAGGCCCCTCCTTGGGCCTCTCTATACCTTTACAGAATTTCGCATAAAAGTTTAACCTGTAACGGTCATGTCTGGTCTGGAGTTCTTGGTCGAATCTGATAACGGGTGGGTAGAAGTTCAGTTTAGAAACGATAATCCTCTCCTTAGCCCAAGTGAATATGACTCAGCCTAGTCCCCAGATGTGAGACATACCTTCTCCTTGGGAGGCAAGGTGAATGAGGGAACTGCTCTGGCAGTGTTTCCAGAAAGGAAGGCAGCTTGAAGTGGCCTTCTGCCAAGTAGAGAGTCTCGTTAAAATGGCTGATGCCTGAGTCAAACCAGACTGAGCTACTCTCTGATCCTTTAGGTCTCTAAGCCAATACATCCCACCTCCTGTGCCAGCTCCAGTTGCATGTCTGTCTGTCCTCCATCTGTCCTTCACAATGGCCTTCCTCTGGAGCAATGGTGCATGGAGAGGCCAAGATTAGGGAGGCCTCTTATTGAAACATTAAAAGCAACACCCCACTTTTCCCTTCACAAAAGAACAACTACTTAAGAATTTTGTTCAAAGTTTTAGAGAATATCTGATACACAGATACAAAGACCAATGGGCACCCCAATCATTGTCCTGTTTATTCTCTTCTGATTCATCCCTGAGGTTAGACCCAGAGAGTCTTGAAAGTAGGAATTGTACCTCCCAGAAGCTCTTTTTTTTTCTTTTATTGAGTATTTTCCTTATTTACATTTCAAATGTTATCCCCTTTCCTGATTTCCCCTCCAGAAACCCCCTGTTCTCTCTCCCCTCCCCCTGCTTCTACTAAGGTGCTTCCGCCCCCCATTCCCGCCTCCCCACCCTGGCATTCCCCTACACTAGGGCATCAAGCCTTCACAGGGCTAAGGGCATCTCCTCCCACTGATGCACAAGGCCATCCTCTGCTATATACGCAGTTGGAGCCATGGGGCGCTCCATGTGTACACTTTGGTTGGTGGTTTAGTCCCTGGGAGCTCTGGGGGGGGGGTGTCTGGTTGGCTGATATTGTTGTTCTTCCTATGGGGTTGCAAACCCCTTCAACTCCTTCAGTCCTTCATCTAACTTCTCCATTGGGGACCCCGTGCTTAGTCCAATGGTTGGCTGTGAGCATCTGCCTCTGTATTTGTCAGGCTTTGGCAGAGCCTTTCAGGAGACAGCTATTCAGGCTCCTGTTAGCAAGCACCAGATGCTTTTCAAGCCCCCCCACATGACCTATATCCCAGGGTGTGAGTTTTCCCACAACTCAGGGGAACAGATTTCTTATTCCAAGTTGTGAGATAAATGGTACAAGTATCTCCCTTCACATGACAGATGTTCAGGAGGCTTGAAGATACTGAGTCTTGTCTTACTTCACCAGCCTAGTAAACCAGAGTCTCTTGTTAATTTGTGTCCAAAGTGCCCTCTTGATTTTCTTCTACCTTTTGGCAAATTACTAATCCCTCTCTTTTTAAAGTATTATAAAATATCCCTTTCACATGAGAGAAATGGGTTGAAATTTCATAGTCAACTTTAGGCTTTAAAATTAAGGCCAATATCTTATCAAAGGAGAATCTTGTCTTACCTGAGGTTTCCAGAGTCATGAATGACACAAAATATTTAAGTCCTACCTCTTGGACATGGCATGACATCTGCAGCGCTTGTCCCGGTTGCCTGATCTCTCCTCACTAAATATTACCAAGTATGCACCAAGTGTTATTTGTATACTTTTTAAAAATTTGGTCAGTTTTAGTTTATTTTTATTTTTATTTAAACTCTCACTCTGTTGTGCTGGATGGCCTCGAACTCACTATGTAGACCAAGCTGGCCTTGAGCTCACAAAGATCCACCTGTCTCTACCTCTCAAGTGCTGGGATTAGCGTGATAACCACCCTCAGCTTGTAAAGAGTGTTTTAAGAAAACAACTTGAGGGCTGGAGAGATGGCTCAGCGGTTAAGAACACCAACTGTCCTTCCAGAGGTCTTGGGTTCAGTTCCCAGCAACCACTTCTTCTAGTGTGTCTGAAGATAGCAATAGTGTTCTCATATAAGTAAAATAAAAATAAAAAATCAACTTGATTTTGATATAAGTCACTAAGCGTTTTCTGTTTGCAGACTGGAGAGATGGCTCAATGGTTAGCAACAGGTATTTCTCTCACAGTCCTGCCGAGTTTGGTTCCTAATAACATTTCTGCTGGGTGATTCCCAGCCACCTGTAACTAAGAGCACCGAGGGGATCCAGTACCTCTGGTGAGCAGCTGCATCTGTAAACATATATCCACATATACACATTTAAAAATCTCTATAAAAAAAGTTTTCTGTTTGACTGTTACATTTTTCTGACCAACCAGTAGGAAGTTAAAGATGTGGCCTGTTTGGTATGTATGCTGGGGCTGCTTTTAATAGCTGCTAAGAGTTGATAATTATTCAGGAGTAACTTGAAACATGCCATAATGGGACAATTTATACCCACAGAGCAAATCTGTCTCCTCCAGCTTGTTTAAATTGGGAGATGGGAGAGAGTAGATCACCACCTGTGAAGACAATTCCCCCAAAACCCAAACCAAACCAAACCAAACCAAACCAAACCAAACCAAACCAAGCCAAGCCAAACCAAAACACACAAAAAAACCAAAAAACCAAAACCAAAAAAACCCAAAAAACCCAAAACAAAAACAAAAAATACCAACAACAAAACAAACAAACAAACAAAAAAAATTACCACCACTACCAGAACCAAACCTGAGTGGACCTCCTCTCCAGTGGTTCAATAGACCTGGGAAAGAAACAAGGAACCCATATTTGAAAAGTTCTCTGAGCAGCTCTAATAGACATTCTATTAAATTGCTCAGAAGAAGGTGTGGCACATACTGTCCATATTTCAAGCAGACCATAAGTTTATTTGACATTAGAGGGACAAGCCAACAGTGCTGGTGGCTAGATGCCACTCCTTGGAGTCAGGATAGCTTTCTCTATAAGCAGCTCCACTCTCCCTCAACCTCTCATCCACTTATCTGTCTACTCTCCTGGGCTATGCTTGTGGTGTGCTGGTTAGTTTTATGTCAACTTGACACAAGCTAAAGTCATCTAAAGGTGTGTCAAAAATGCCTTCATAAGATTGGGCTTGTAGGCAGGCCAGCATTTTCTTAATTAGTGATTGATGTGGGTGGGCACAGCTCTCTTATAGGTGGTGCCATTCCTGGGCTGATGGTCCTGAGTTTGATAAGAAAGTAGAGTGAAAAAAAGGTAGGAGGAACAAGCCAGTATGTAGTGCTCTTCCATGACCTCACATCAGCTCCTGCTTCCAGATTCCTTCCTTGAGTTCTTTTCCTGACTTCTTTCAGTGATGAGAAGTGATGTGGAAGTTGAAGAAACTTTCCTCCCTGAGTTGCTTTAGTTACGGGGTTTCATCACAGTGACAGTAACCTAAATTAGGACAGAGATTTCTTACCAGGATAGTAGGGTATTACCATGACAAATGTGATTGTCTTGTTTCGGGAAGGATTATGGAAGGAACTTTGGGGAAGAGAAGCCATTGAGTGTTCTAAGCTTGGTGAGCTGTTCTGTGGGAGATTGGAAGAAAGGAGTGTTTAGAGACACACAGATGGTGAGGGCCTGTCTTGTGAAGTTTCAGAGGGAAGTTTAAAGACTCTTTGTGGCCATTCACTATTTTGAATTAAGATTCTGTGGTTCTGGTGGGCTGGGGCTGAAGAATCAGCAGCAGCTAATAAGATACCAGCACTGCTAAAGTGAAACCTTTGCTTTGCTAGGATACTTGATGCTGATCAGATGGAGCTGAGGAATTAGCAGTGATCAAGAAGAGACCAGGATGGCTGAAATCTAGGAGGTATCTCCTTAGGGTCAGCTCATAGAGGCTATGATGCAGAGGTATCCAATGTTGTAACTTGTGTTGGCCGCTTATCTTGGTAATGTGTAAGGATCACCCAGAAGGTACTGGGTTTGAAGACATGAAGGGTCATGGAGAGCAGCTGAGGCTTGGCACTCTGAGAGGTCAGGGAAGACCATTGGTGGAGGTGCAGGGCTAAAGGGGTCATTGCAGAGAAGTTGAGTCTTGGCACCATGAACAAGGCCCAGAAGAGCCTATTGGTAAAAGTGCAGCCCGGTTGCAGCAAGAGATCCCAGAATTTTTAGAGATACCGTTACCATGGGTAGACCACCAAAAACATCATCAGTGGTGGAGTGGAGCTGGCCTGAGAGTAGGAGATAACCTGTGTGTGCCACAGAGGGTGGAGCTGGAGGAGTGACCTGGGCCCTTTGAAGGAGTTCAGAAAATAGAAGCTGGGAGAATCTCAGAATATGCCTCCATAAGATCAAGCTGAGGCAAGCTTGATCATTTGCTTAGTCAGTAATTGATGTAGTAGAGTCCAGTCCATTGGGAATAGTACTAGCTCTAAGCAGGTGGTCCTGGCTTCCTCAAGAAAGCAGGCTGAGCAAGTCATGGGAGCAAGCCAGTAAGCCACACCCCTCCATGGCCTGTGCATCAGGTTCTGCCACCAGGTTCCTGCCTTGTTTGAGATCCTGTCCTGACTTCCTTCAAGAATTAAACAGTAATGAAGAAGTGTAAGCCAAATAAACCGTTTCTTCCCCAAGTTGCTTTGGTTATAGTAATAGTACCCCTAACTAGGACACCAAACCAAGAAGCGTTTCCCACCTACCTCTCTACACTACTATGACCATGGGTATGTCTGCTTTGGCTTCTGTCATCTGCACAGACTCTGCAGAAAGGACAGTGACCTCATTTGTCCATCTCAGCATCATGGGCCATTGATCTTGGCCTGAAGCAGGTGCTCAATACGTTTCTGGTAGAGGTTATAGGTATTTGTTAAGAGTCTCAAACCTGCCGGCATGCTACAGTCACTTGGGGAGTGCCTGAGTTTACCCCGAATAAAATCAGAATGTCTGGGGTGGGGCAGTTGCCCTGGCATGATAGCAGAAGCCTCCAATTAATTCTGATGTATAGTCCAGTTGAGAACTACTGTTCTAGGGAAGCCTCAAAGGCCAGTCTTTTCTATTTTCATAGTTAGAAAGGCCATCATATCTAGCATCTAGCGTATCTAAATGCATCATATGTCACCCTGGAAATATGTCTCCTGAGACGTCAATCTGCTCCTTCAGCATTCTAGAGGGGTCTGAAAAAGATCCAGCCCTCCAAGTTTCTGCACTTATGTAAGTATGTAAATGAGCAGAAATCAAATGAGTCATTGCAAGTCAGAGTTCTGGCAGAGTCAAGCTAGAAAACCCTTGAGTTACCTCAGAAACAGAACAAACAAGGCTTGTAACAAAATGTTCTTTTGATAATACCCGCTTGACTCTAGTCAAACGTCAATGGAAAAAGCCATGCCTAAGCCCCTGGAACTGTGGTTTCTTCAAGAAAGAACTCTGTGCAAGAAGGTTCTGTGCAAGATTTGTACTTTTAACTCTTTCATTCCACAGAAGTAGGCGTTCTGTTCATACTCCTCCTACAAGCTATTAGTGGTTCTACACAGAGCTGAGTCTCCATCACTGTTCAGTTACGAACAAGGGATGAGATGTGAGTCTTCTTGGCATCCAGCCTGCCATCTCCCCATCCCCCTACCCCCAGTCCTCTGGTACAGTGGAGCTCAGTGGAGAGCTGATCTTATCCTCCATCCTCAGTGAGTGGAACACTGAGAGCATGACAGCTTTTACTGAAGCTGGACTTCTCCCTAGCTGGTGTGTGACTAGTGTAGGTCATCTCTTCACCATAGCCATGGAAGTGCCCGTGAGGCACGGTGGGGAGCTGAACTTCCAACCAAAGTGGTCATTGAGCTTTACCTCCGTAGGGAGCTGTCCAATTGAAAAAAAAAATGAGACTGAGAGTCTTTGTGATGGTTATATAGGCTTGGCCCAGGGAGTGGCACTGTTAGGAGGTGTGGCCTGTTGGAGTAGGTGTGACCTTGTAGGAGTAAGTGTGTCACTATGGGTGTGGGCTTTAAGACCCTAGTCATAGCTGCCTGGAAGCCAGTCTTCTGCTACCAGCCTTCAGATGAAGAGGTAGAACTCTCAACTCCTCCTGCACCATGCCTTCCTGGATGCTGCCATGTTCCTACCTTGATGATAATGGACTGAATCTCTGACCTTGTAAGCCAGCCCCAGTTAAATGTTGTCCTTGGTCATGGTGTTTGTTCACACCAGTAAAACCCTAACTAAGATAGTCTTATAACATCAATATATATATACATATATACATATATATATGTGTGTGTGTGTGTGTGTGTGTGTGTGTGTATGTGTGTCCGTTTCCTCTTTGGGGTCACATATTAGATATCTTGCATAGCAGATATTCATATTACTATTCATAACAGCAGCAAATGTAAAGTTATGAAGTAGCAAAAAAATAATTTTATGGTTGGGGGTCACCACAACATGAGGAACTGTATTAAAGGGTCACAGGATTAGGAAGGCTGAGAATCGCTGAACTAGTTGCAGGTACAGGGTTGGGGGTTTCTGAGTCTTTAGGTGGGTAGTGTGGAGAACGGTATATGTGCATAGTACATGGAGGTGAAGCAGGCAGGCTGCCCTGTGCATTGTTATAAGAGGATGATGTGCATTATCCAAACCAAATGGGGGTCCTCAGCTACACTACTGTCTTCCGTGCTTGCCTGCCTCAGAACCAGCCTCCATCTTCCTGGAACAAATACTTAGCCCATTGAAGTCTGGTTCACTGGTCATTAAAGTGAGAGCGTCTACCAGGGAGAGGGATGCTGGATGTGGCCATAGGCCAGGGGAGGTTACAACATGATTTGGGAGAAGGGAGATGTTTTGGTGAAATTTAGATGGAATGGTGGTATTTTGATAGGTTGGAGGTGAAGCGGGCTTAGATATTATGGCAAGACAGAGGTGGGGTCTCACCCCTTAGAAACTCCACATGAAGACATAGATTGTTAGGGTGCAAACCCAGGACACTTCTCTTTGTCTAGGTGAATTAGACCTTGCAGGCAAGAACTAGTTCTTACTGAGATGTTTTAAACCTGCATTCCTGGAAGAGGAAGAGGAAAGTATGTAGGAGCCAGAGGGGATGGAGGGCACTAGGAGAACGGGATCAACTGAGCAAGGAACCTCACAGATGAGCTCACAGAGACTGAAGCAGCAAGCACAGGGCCTACGTGGGGCTGCACCAGGTGTGTATTATAGCTTTCAGCTTAGTATTTTTTGGACTCCTGACTGGGAGAACAAGTGAGTCTCTGACTCTTGTGCCTGCTCTTGGGACTCTTTCCCTCCTGTTGGGTTGCCATGTCTGACTTTCATATGATGGCTTTTGCTTCATCTTATTATCTTTTTTTTTTGTCAAACAAATAAAACAGACAATCCTGTACTTCACTAGGACAATGAAAACAGAACAAAATAACATTCTTTCCTTTCTAGCTTGGTGTGGTGGCACACACCTTTAATCCCAGAGGTGGAAAAATCTCTGAGTTTGAGGCTAGCTTAGTCTACAAAGTGAGTTCCAGGATAGACAAGATTAAATAGAGAAAGCCTGTCTCAAAACCAAAACAAACAGAAACACCCTGCATCCCTGCATCCCTGCATCCCTGAATCCCTGCATCCCTGCATCCCTGCATCCCTGCATCCCTGCCTCCCTGCACCCCTGCATCCCTGCATCCCTGCATCCCGGAACTCGGGAGATGCCTAAGTTGGTAAAGTGCTTGTGTAGCAAGCATGAAGATCACCTCAGAACCCACAAAAGAGGTGGGTGTGGTGGTACCCTTGTGGATCTAGCACCAAGGAGGCAGAGAGAGGATCCTGGGACACACACACACACACATGCACCAAAGAAAGCCATAGCTCTATATTCCTGATCAGCCACAATTTCAGAAAGCTGATTTCTCAGGACCCAGGTAGCAATCTCCTACACACAGTTTGGCATGAGGCTGAGCAGCTACAGGGCTTCCTTGGAAGTCCTTTTTCTGCTGCCTTTGCAGCTGGCTCTGTGATCTTTTCATTACCCAGCCTGGTCAGTGGCATTGCAGGGCTTCATTTCCCAAACTCAACCAATTATTTTGTTCTCTAGCCCCTGTTTCCTGCCTATGGCTCTAGCCAAAGAGAAACTGCAGTGGTGTGTTACTTTGGAAGTAGTGACTCTCCCTTCTTCTGCGCTCCTCTCCTTGCCATCGGAGGGCTGCAGTGCAGCCTGTACTTGTGGCCAAAGGAGAGGCCAGTAAGGGTCTGGATGGGAGGAACCTGGGGTGAGCAAGAACAGGTGTCATGAAGGTGTGTGCTAATGGTAAAGGGTGATCTGGACTCTCTTGTTTCCGCTCTGGTCCTGGCTGAAGCCTGCAGATGTGATGCTGAGTGCAGCTTTGCTACTCGGTCTGTGCAGGCAGAGATGTGAAGGAAAACATGACTGTACTCTTTGAACTTCTGCTTGGGAAGTCTGGGAAAGCCGAGGTTTCCAAATACTGACAGTGTTGTCGTATTTAAAGTCGAGTTTTCACTTTAGGACAAAGAAGGAGATGATTTTATTTGAATGGGAAGTGTCCCCCATATGCTCATGTGTTTGGACACTTGATACCCAGCAGGTGGCGCTATTTGTGAAGTTATGGAGGTGAGGTCTCCAGCAGACAGCAAGGAGCTGCAGGACCTGGAGTCTCAGCTATCTCCATAGAAACTAACGTGTTGGTTGGCACAGCAATGCACTTATTAAGGTTTTTTCATTAGGAACTCTAATTACAACAGTGTTCACTAGAGATAGAAGGGGAATGTTTGTTTTTCTTTTTTTCTTTTCTGAAATATTTTCTTCCCTTTGGATATATAGCAATTTTATAAGAATTATCTTGCAAATTACTGTCACAAGAAAGATATTCCTTTAGTAGATAGAGGTGGTCTACAGATTGAAAACTTCAAAAATACTTATTGCTAACGTCTTTATGTATTTTCCCTCAGACTTTGCTGTGCATATTTAATATTCAAGTCATATATATGCATATAAATTTTATTTAAATCCAGCCCTTACCCCCCCATGTTTCCTCATTGCATTACTCCTCCCCACTCCGTCCCCAAGAGGGTGCTCCCCTTCCACCAGGCCTCCCCCCTCCCTGGGGCCTCAAGTCTCTTGAGGATTCAGTGCATCTTCTCCCACTGAGGCCAGACCATGCAGTCTTCTGCCATATGTGTGTCCAGGGCCTCAGACTTGTATATGTGGTGTTGGGACTTGAACTCAGAACTTTGCACATGCTAGGTAAGCACTCTACCAACTGAGCTACACCCTGAGTCCTGGATTAGATACTCTTATGATGCTGTTTTATCTTCACTCTTGGTTATTAAGCTTCTTCTTTTCTATGTTTTATGCAAGTGCCTTAGGTTTTAAAATATTCGCCATTATCATTTCACTTACCAGTTTTTGAGACAGTCTCATGAATCCCAAGTTGGCCTTGAGCTCTTGATGTTCCTATTTTAATCTTCTAAGTACTGGGACTACAAGCATATGCTGTCATACCTGGCTTTTAGCTACTTGTTTTTAAATAGTCACCTTCAAATAATATCATTTTATTTCAAAAAGCATGTGGAAACTTATGCTTTCTATATACCATATGTAGGAACTGTGTCTTTTTCAGGTTAATAAAGATATAATTAATAGATTATTCTTTGCACAGACCTATTAAAACATCTCAAAGTTCCCTTGACCATCCCCTTCCTTAGAGGTAAACAATGACACTAGTTTAGCAAACATCCTTCCAAATCTTTGCTGTGTGTTTACATGCTTTTATGTGAGTAGATGCAACACATATAGTTTATTTTCTTACATAGAAGATAGCATGGTGTGTGTCATCCTACAACCCGTGTCTTTTATTCTACAATGTGTCTTGTTAGTCTACCCTTATTAACATATCCAGATTGGCTTCATTGTTTCTAGTATCTTTATGGTATTCCATTAAGTGAACTTCCCAATGTTTTTTGTTAAATTGAGGGATGTTTGTGTCTTATTCTCCATCACAGTCAACAGTGCTGTAAGAGGTCCTTCTGCATGCCTTATTGTAGGCGTTTGCCCAGAGTGTATACCTGGAAGTGGAAGTAACTTTCTATGGAACCAACCTACTGGAGAAAGAGCAGAGATGGAAGGAAGCCCAGAAGATTCCAAGTTAAAGTTAAATTGGAGTTAGAAGGTGTTGGCATAGGGCATGGGTAAGGGTGAAGGCATGTGAGACGGTTTAAAGCTTTGGGAAGTTTCTGAAAAAACTCATATTTGGAGTGAAGGACTTCCGGGGGAGCACTAGTGGGTTTTTATGCCCTGGGAACAAGGAAGATACATTTCTTCATCAGAGGTAGCAAAAGGGTTGGCTCAGAGGCACGTGGATGGGTAGAGGGTGTCTTGTTACCTCTGAGTGGCGTGAACCTATGGAACTGTGAAAGTTGCTGTGTTTGCAGGCCTGCTGGTGAAGTGCAGTCACTGTTCACCAGAAGCAAGACCTTCAGCGGGTCAGACTTGCTCACCATCTCAACTTGAGCCCTAAACACTGATATATTTTGCCCTTGAACTAAGATGCCAAACAGCAGGAGACTGCTTAGTTTAGCTAAGGAAGCTGCAGTGGGGGCTAGGAGGCAGAGGAGTGGACCACATGGCTGCTATCTCCTCCCCCTCTGCAGCCCACTCTCTTCTTCTTTCCAGCTTCCTGTGGACTTCTTTCTTCAGCAGCATCAAAGAAGTCCAAAAGGGAAAAGCAAACAATCCAAATTACAGGCTAGAGAAGGAGACCCATTTCCATGTAAATGTTACCAGTCTACAGACAGTTACTAGTCTGAACCAAGCACTGAGGAAGGCAGGAGGCATTGGTTTGGGTCTGAGATGTGGAAGACTGCCATGCTTATAAATAGTCTCTTGACCACCAAGTGGAGCCTCTTACTCTCTCTGTGCCTGCAGAGGATGGGGACTGGGCACACTACCCGCATGAGGCTGTTCAGAACACCATCCAGGTCCCCTCCATAATCATTAACTTCAGGCAAGAAAACAAAACAAGCAGATGAAAACAAAACATAACAGAGTGAATACAGGTCACCCACACAGAAAGCTGGTTCTGGGAGGATTTCTTAGGGCCAGAAAATGAGAAAGGCGAGATTTGATGTGGGGCCCCTGTAAGTACTTGCTGATTGTCACGATAGGGGTCCTCCCAGTGATCTCACGGGCAGACACTATGAGAATGTGGCACATCTGAATTGTCTTCTGAGGACTTGGAAGCAGAAAATGCCTCAGCCTAGAGGGGTTCCCCTGAGTCCACAATCTCTTGCAGTGGAATATTTGATATGCCTCTTAAAAGGCAGATCTTGAAGAATGGTACCCCAAGTCTAGTGTAGAGTCAGGGAGGACAGTCGACACTATTGAAATTACTCAAAGAAGCTCAGATGCTCGCTGGTGTCTAACCCTCCTCCGACCCCCACCTTGGGGTTGCTCATCACTCTGAAATGATCATGACATGTCTTACTGAAAGTATTCCATAAATTCTATGGAATCTTTTCATGTTTTGCAAGTCAAAAAGAGTCAAATCTTGGCAATTTTGCATGATCCAACTTAGTATATTTAGTCTTTCTTTGTTTCTTTCTTTCTCTCTTCTTCTTTTTCTCTTCTTCCTTTCTTCCTTCCTTTCTTCCTTCCTTTCTTCCTTCCTTCCTTCCTTCCTTCCTTCCTTTCTTTCCTTCTTTCTTTCTTTCTTTCTTTCTTTCTTTCTTTTTTCTTTCTTTCTTTCTTTCTTTCTTGTTCAATGGAGATCTACACAATGAGTTACAGAGATCTTTGAGTGGCTACACGTAGGGTAAAGAGAAGTCTCGCAGGTGTGAATAGTAACTAACCTAGGGTAGAGGTTTCCATGCCTGTAAGTTTAGAAACCACCTCAATGGAAACTTTAGAAGTATTCCTTTTTAAAAAGAGATAGTGGTGCATATGCTGGCCACAGGAGGGAGTCATGTCTGTCATGAGTTAGACTTTGGATGCTGGAACTAAACTCCAGTCCTCTGAGGGAGCAGCAGGCTTTCAGTGCTGAATCATCTTTCCAGCCCCCACTTAAGAATTCTCAGACATAATTTATGAGGAGGCAAGTTCTTCAGGCTTTAGAGGTAGTTTTGTTCTTTATGTTTTCAGACTGACATTCCCCATCCCCAGGGGCATTGTCTCCACAAACAACTGTGGGAGAGGTTTCTTCCTAGATTGGAAAAAGGATGTTGCGTTGTCTTTAGAAATCGTCTCTATGTGTAGCCTTGGCTGTTTTGGAACTTGCAAGACCAGGCTGGCCTCAGACTCATAGAGATCCGCCTGCCTTTACCTCCTGAGTGCTGAGATTAGAGGCATGCACCACCATAGCTGTCAAAAGGGTTTTAAGGCAGCCGTAGTAAATCTTTTATAAAATAAGGTAACAGCATTGCTTTTATTTTCTGCTGTGTAACAGAGGATTTGAGACTGGGAAATTACAAAAGTTCCAAGAGCCTGGTACGAACATCTGCCCGACTTCTGGTAGGGGACTAGTGCTGTGTCAAACATGGAGGAGAACTGTCGGGTCAGTGGAATCGTGGTAGAGAGAGAGAGAGCAAGAGGGGCTGGGCTTGTGTAACATTTAACAACCTACCTCTTTGGTAATTAACCTGATCTTTTGAGAAGCACATTAAGTCTTTTTATGGACCAACTCACCTCTGAAAGATTTAACTTCCAATACTATCTTCCTGGAGACCAGTTTTCCAATATTAATTGCACACAAAGTACAGCAGCCATCAACCCATCAATCAATGAGAAAAAAACTCAGAGTGGGTCATAGGACTTGAAAACACAACCTGGTACTGTAAGAAAGACTATACATCAGACTAAATTTTGGTCCTTAATTAGGGTTGTTATTTAATAATTCAGATGCATGATCCTGGTCTGATCACATATCCTCCAGCTGTCTGCAACCTCTAAAATAAGGAGTTTGTTATTTTGCAGGAGTGTGTGAGGTACTGCTTCCAAGGAAGCTGTAGGAGACCCTAACAGTGTCACACATCCACAAGAAGGTCTCAGTGGTGGTTACTCAGATCAGACTCTAGGCTGGAGGATTTTCTAAAGACACAACAGCATCTCAGATAAGAGAAAACCTCCAGATGCAAACCCCCCCCAACCCTAATCCAGCCTGTCCCCACACAAGACTATCCTAGGGCATTTGTTCTACAAGGGAAAAATTCCTGGGTGAAGTAAAACCAGCATATCCACCCTGAGCACCAGCAGGTGCCAGCACACTCTAAGCATTCAGGAGGGTGTCTGGTTTGATTTTTACATCCTTCTGCCCCTCGGTGTGACTCATGAAAGCCCAGATTTCCTTTTTCTTTCATCCTAAGAGTGATTTCTGTCTCTCACAGGTCTTTTTGGTTGTTGTTTGTTTGTTTGATTGACTTGGCTTGTGACTCTGAGCCTAGGAAGAAAAAAATCTTGGTTGTACTGTCAAGACTCAATGAAGAATGACCTCCTGTTTGGGAAGCCTGGCCAAAAACTGGTATCAGTGACTACATTTACACAGTGCTTTACAGTTTGCAGGGTATGTCCTTGTCCGATAGCAGATTTGATAACTGTTTTGCCCTGGCAAAAGAGCGTGTTGTGAAGGGCCGGGTACTGAAGTCCATGGCTTATTTTCAAAATCCCACCTTCACTTAGACAAATTGTCTTTGACAAATGATGTCCCATCTCTACGTATAACAGACTCAAGTCACAAGTACTCACTCTACAGAAATAGTTAACCGATGCTTAGGTAGGTAATACTATTACTTCGTTTTCTATTTTCCTTTTGTGCTAAATCAAACCTGGAGATTTCTTCCTGTTAGCCGAGCTCTCGAGCACCGAGCCACATCGCTAACCTTCATGCTGTCATTTTTATCATGGTTATTTCATCAAATGACTTCAGCTGTTCCCAGAATAACTGGCTTAGGGCAAGCCTCACTCTCTCATCTGCCCTTGCAGCTCCTGGCTTCATGCTGTCCTCAGCCACTCACTTATTCAAACCCTATGGTGGGCTCTCATTTTCCTGTTCCTTAAAGCCATCTTGGGTCTTTGAATACTCACCACCTCCTATGCCCTAGTAATTCTTTGCTTTCTTTTCAGTTGACCCATGCTTGCTTGTCCCTACGCTCCTGGTTCACATTCTTCACACTCCGGTTCCAGTGGCTTTGTGGACCTAAGTGGTATCTTTCTCTCTTGGTCTTCTCATCAGAATGAATATTTCCTGATGACAGAGACTGCATATCTATGAAGTGCCACATCCATTTGTGGGGTACTATGTAAGTGCTGGTCTGAGTGAATGCAGGTTGTAGGATCTGTAAGTGCAGCTAAAATCAACACAGACAAGCATTTAGCGATTGATCTCAGAGGCTGTGAGAAGCCCAGGTTGCCACACCCACTCCCTACATTCTCTGGGAATTCCCCAAGCTGCCTCCAATGTAGGTCCACCACACATTGCTGGGTAATATTTTAGACAAAACTGGACACAAAGAGACAGAAGCAATTCCTATGAATGAACCAGGCTTCATATTTACAGCCCAGGAAGACTGCCAGTGGCACAAGCAGTCAGTGTGTAAAGGCCTGCTTTGAACGGATCAGAAAAGATGCGAATTACAGCATGACTGCCTTTGATGTCCCGTCTGTTTTGTCTTCCCAAATAAAAGGGAAACTCTGGCTCTGGGCTGAACTTTCAATGGTAAAAATAGACTAAATTCCAACCCTTAAATTATCAAAAGTGCCACATACTTGATGGGTAGCTAAGCAGAGAGCAGAAACCACCAAGTTAGTAATTAAATGGGCTTAAGTCAAATTAACAGAGACAGACATTCTTGTCTGGCAGTCACAGTCACAACAGAGACCCTGGGAGCCCTGGTGCCTGTGTGTGTCAGACTTGAGTCCTGATATGTGACTATGGCTGTTATATCCCTCTACCCCCATCTGTCCTTCTGGAAAGTCGCCAAGGCAGTGGCTCTCAGTCTTCCTAATGCTATTATCCTTGAATGCAGTTCCTCAAACACAGTTTCTCATCTTGTGCTGAACCCCAACCATAAAATTATTTGTGTTACTACTTCATAACTGCAATTTTGCTACAGTTATGAATTATGACATAAGTATCTGATACATAGGATATCTAATTCTATGTGATCTCCAAAGGAGTCAAGACCCACAGGTTGAGAACCCCTGCTCTAAGTGGTGGAAGAAAGACCCAGATTAAAGATGGAGAAGAAGGTAAGTCTGAAAGAAGTCAGGGTGAGGACTGGATCCTCTCCTCTTCAGAGTCTATTTCTCGATTCTATAAAGGGCCATGGAAGACTTTCCTTTGTATAGACTAATTGGTACTTAGGCGCCCTTGTAAGTATTCTGATATAAATTATTATCTATTCATCTCTAAAATACTGAATGCCTGCAAAAGTGGCCAAAGCAATGTCCTTAGAGTGCCACATGCTGGTGCTGAAAGGCAGACACAGAAAATTAATAAATACAAGACCCTCCAGGTAAATGTGGTCATCATGAACATAACTTCTGTGAAAGCAGGAAGATGGAACAATTGGGAGGGGCATGGAGGAGAAGAGGAAATTGGAGTTGCTATGTGTGTATGCACATATGTGCACATGTACATGTGTATACATGCATATGCAGGATAGCATCAATGTTGGATACTTCCTTCACTCATTCGTCACTCAATGTGAAGCTCACTGATTTGGCTAGACTGACTGGTCAGCAAGTTCCAGGGAGCCTTCTGTGATCTGCCTCCTCAGTGATGTATTTATAGGCAGCCACTGCCACGCCTGGCGTTTTATTTAAATGTGAGTCCAGAGAGACTGACCTCAGATCCTCATGATTGCACTACAAGCCCCTTACTGACTGAGCTATCTCCCTAGATCTGGAGTTGCTGTTTATTTTGGACACCAAAGGGAAGCTTCTCTGACAAGGTGATAATTGAACAGAAACCTAAGCAGGGAAGAGAATTCCAGCCAGTGTGAAGAGTTGCAGAAGTGCTTAGTATGCCTAAGGGAAAGCAAGCGGTTCAGAGGGGACAGATCAGGGCAAGCATGGAGTGGGGGTAAGTAGGCAATGAAATAGAAAAGAGATGGGGACTCAGTCATCCTACATTCCGAGGATGTTGGCATTTTATCTCAGCTAAGAAACAAAACCCTGAAAGATTTAGAAAGATACGCCATGACTTCCAAATGTCATTTAGGGTGTGATGTTGAGAGTGATGTGAGGGCCCAGAATGGAGTAGGAGAGCTATCCATAGATGAAGTATCAGTCCAGCAGAGCCATTCCTGTGGTGAGACTTCAAAGCAGAGACTGGCTGATGGTTTGACGGAGGATACAGAAGGGAAAGATGCAAGGGCAGCAATAAGGATTTTAGCCTGTCCAGGTGGAAGGAGTAGGTCTTGGGGATGTTCATCAAGACTGTCTTTGGCTATGCTAATATGAGGAACCCATGATGCTGACAATGGTAGGAGGGCTCCTCATTGTTATCTCAGCTGAAGATGGGGATGAAGCACAGAAGTGACACTAAAAGCTTTTGGCACAGTTGGAGCTGAGAACAGCTTGCAGTGACAGTCAAGGATCTGATGGCTCCAAGGATGAATGAGCCGGGCATGCTGGCAGCAGGACAGCTCCAGGTAGTCGGTCCAGGCACAAAGGTCAATGTGGCAACTGGAATCTGGTTCAAATTTCTGAGCACTCTTATGATCCACTTCTGATGCCTTCCCTACCGCTTGACTGGAAGAACTGAGTCACCAGAAGAACATACATAGGTTTGGGCAGCCTTTTGCATTCCCCACCTGCACTTGACAGCTTTCTTCTGACTGGTCCTTGATCTATGCTTCATTTGCATATGTATATCGAGAGCAAATTTTCATCAGACCAGCTTCCAGCCAGAGTCCTCTCTGGATGAGGCTAGGGGCCAGGATCCCCAGCTTTCTTACAAAAAGAATGAAGACTTCAGTCTCTTGGCTAGGAACCCCAAAGCCTGCAGGGAACTTATAGCTGGAACATGCCTGGCTTCTTGGGATTGGTTGGCATCCTGCTTCTTCTTCCCTATTTAAGTTTCCTCTCCTGCTTCAATTGTTCCTGGCTGCAAACAGAAGTTCTCCCTGTTTGTTTTTCCTTCTGTCTGCCCACTGCATTCTTGGAGGAAGGGCAAGACAAGCATCTTACCAGAGAACAGACAACCTCCATACCACCTTCACAGGTGCTGTGAGCAACAGAGCTCAGTCACCTTGTCACTTAGAAACACTAAGCCATTACATGCTAGTAAAGCAAGTACAAACCCTTTCATGGGACAAAGAAGGAAAGGCTCATGGAATGTCTGCTCACTGTCATGGGATGCCACTTTGATGCTTTTGAGTGGATGTACAAGAACCTGAAACTGGTGATGGAAAGCTGGCTTGGGGCTTGTGTTCTATAGTACACGCTTGAAGCTCCATTGGTCCTTGATAGATTCTTGAATCCTATCCTGGGGGAGGCTGCCCTTGATGTATATCTTCCTTATGAGGATATTTCCATAATTTGGGGGAAGAAGACAGAGCTACAAATAAAGATCTTTCAGTCCTTTCTCAGTGATTTATTTTTGTTTATTCCCTTGAAGAGCACTTGGCCAAGTTCATTCCATAAATCAAGACGATGAAGAGGATAGGATACTTGCTAAGCACAAAGAACTGGGGTGGAGCCTCCTGAGAGCCTTCTTGCCCTGCTTCCTATTTTCTGGTCCAACATGGTATCTCTTGAATGGTGACAGCGGGCATAACTCTGACATCACAGATGGGCATGATTGATGCCATGTTAATGACCTGAAAGAAATCCCCGCTTTTAGCCAGGCATAGTGGTACATTCCTGAATTACTAGCACCTGGCAGACTCAGCAGGAGGATCAAGAGTTCAAGGTCTTGTCAATGATAGTAAGTTCTAGGCCACTACACTAATCACATGCTTTCTAAGCAAGGTCTGGTTTCAATGACAGTGAAGTTCCTGTAACTATCAGTGGTTTATCGGTTTTTCCTGTGAATTAAGACAGGTCCACAGCTCATCAGCCTGCTCAATATTCAGCATCTTTGCTTTTTGCATCATGGATTTAGCTCTTGAACAACAAAGGAAAAAGATGAGGAGGGGATACCAAAGTTAGAGTATATGCCTTCTGCTTAGCCTGAGGCTGGTTTGAATAGCTTCCTTGAAACCCTATAGCATTTGTGTAGCACAGAGTTGACACACTGCCCAAGTGTGAGGAAACCCAGTCACACAGGGGTACTTTACTGAACACTCTGAAGCCTGATTTGGATCAGGATACCTGATTCTGAAGGTATCCTGGGGTACCTTGGGCTCATTTCTTCAATATTAGAATAAGCAATTTCCTCTTCCTTGTGTTCAGGATAGAATGTACCGCCTACTGCGATTGTCATGTACCTGTTCTGCCCTTGCTTTGTGTAGGCTTTCTGCTACTAGGGTCCAGAGCAGAGAAGTTTTCTTTTACTTCTTTTAAAATTAAGTATATTAATTATACTAAACAATGAGTTGCATTATAACAATCCCGTAGATGCACTTGCATAATGTATTCTGACCATATTTGCACTGTGACTGTCTCTGGTCTTCTATCCACTCCCACTGATCTCTTTCCACTTCCCAAATAGTCTCCAGTCTGGTTTCATTTCCTTCTTTCCTTTCATCCTCCCTCCGTCCCTTTCTTTCTCCTCTTACCTATTCTTTTTTTACATGTGACCCAATGACTCTAATAAGGTCGCTCCCAGGAGCATAATGAGGGGTTAATTCTTGAAGCATGGGTAACCTACGAGAATCTACCCTAGAAACCCTTAGCTGCCTACAGAGCTTGAGGAGAAGCTTGTTCCTTGTGGCCCCTACTCCCTCCAGGATTGATTAATCCTGGACTCAGTCTTGTACAAGTCTTATACAGGTAATCTCAGCCTATGTGAGTTCATGAGTGTGCGGTATAGATACTGCCCCACCTCAGATTTTTTTATTAAAAAAAATGGCATGCAAAGATACTCTACAATAATTAAACCATATTTACAAGGAAGTAGGATGTTTTACATGATAGAGAATAATGGTAAGGCAGTCCATGTAAGTATAAAAAGAGACATGGGGGCATAACAGTCTTTTCCCCTCATAAATAATTTTTTATTCACATTACATACCAATCACACACCCTTCTTTTCTCTCCTCCCAGTTCTACCCTTGCAAATCCCTTCCCCCATTTTCCTCTCCGCTTCTCCTTAGAGAAGGGGAGGCTCCCTCTTGGGTACCACCCTACCCTAGGGCAACTAGTCTCAGCAGGATTAAGTACATTCTCACTGAGGCCCAACCAGGCAGTCCAGGTTGGGGGAGGGGATCCAATGACAGGCAACAGATTCAGAGACAGTCCTCCCCGCTCTAATTGTTAGGGGGCCAATATGACAACCAAGCTGCATATCTACTGTGTGTGGTGGCCTAGGTCCGGCCTCCACATGCTCTTTGGAGGTGGTTCAGTCTCTGTTAGCCCCCCATGGCCCAGTAGATCCTTTTGTGGTGTCCTTGACCCCTCCAGCTAGCTCAATTTTATCCCCCATTCTTTTACAAGAATCTCCAAGCACTATTTGGCTGTGGGTCTCTGCATTTGTTTCCATTGTAGGTGAATGAAGCCTCTTGGGAGATGATTATGCTAGATTATGCAGGCACAGTAGGGTATCATTAATAGTGTCAGGGGTTGGCTCTCTCTTATAGGATGAGTCTCAAGTTGGGCCAATCGTTGGTTGGTTGTTCCCTCAGTTCCATCTTTATTCCTGCATATCTTGTAGGCAGGACACATTTGGTTTGAGGGTTTGGTGGGTGGGTTAATGTTCCCCTCCTTCCACTGAAAGTCCTGCAGTCTCTATTCCCTGCTGGTAGGAATCCCGTCTAGAGTCATCCCCAAAGATTCTCTGCAGCTGTCCCCAGCCCAGGTCTCATCCCCAAAGATTCTCTGTAGCTGTTCCCATCCCAGGTCTCCAGCTGATCTCAGAGATGCCCCTCACTGATTTCCATTCTCATTCTTAGCCTGCCCCCTCCCCCATACCCCATCCTCATATGCTTTCAAACTCTCCTCTCCCATTCAGTTCCCTCTCTTCATCTACCTCTAATGACTATTTTGTTTTTCCTTCTGAGTGAGATGTAGACATCCTCTCTTGGGCTCTCTTTATTACCCAGTTTCTTTGGATCTGTGGATTGTAGCACGGTTATCCTGTACTTTATGACTAATAGCCAATTATATATGAGTAAATACCATACGTGTCTTTCTGTGTCTGGATAACCTCAGGATGATATTCTCAAGTTCCATCCATTTGCCTGCAAATTTCATGATGTCTTTGTTTTTAATAGCTGAATAATTTTCAATGTACCACATTTTCTTTATCCATTCTTCAGTTTGGGGACATCTAGGTTGTTTCCAAGTTTCTGGCTATTATGAATAAAGCTGCTATGAACATGATTGAGCAAGTGTCCATGTGGTATAGCGGAGGATCTTTAGGGTATATGTCCAGGAGTGGTATAGCTTGGTCTTGAGGTAGATCTATTCCCAATTTTCTAAGAAACCACCAGATTAATTTCCAAAGTGGTTGTACAAGTTTGCACTCCCACCAGCAATGTAAGAGTGCTCCCCTTGCACCACATCCACATCAGCATGTGCTGTCACTTGAGGTTTTAATCTTGGTCATTCTGATGGGTGTACGATGGAATCTCCATCTTCTTGATTTGCATTTCCCTGATGACTTAGGATGTTGAACTTTTCTTTAAGTACTTCTCAGCCATTCCACCATTCGAGACTCCTCTGTTGAGAATTTTTGTTTAGCTCTGTACCCCATTTTTAAATTGGGTTACTTGGTTTGTTGGTGTCTAGTTTTGATTCTTTTGCCACCATCCACTCCTTTTCCTTGATAACAAGGCATATCTACTTGCCCAGAACATAGTCACATGGCCACACTTAGCTCAAGGAAGACTGATGTGTTAAACGGGCTATGTCCACACTTACAAATATTTTTTCAGATTATGAGACTGATGTGCTGCCTACCGAGCTAAGGAAACGCCTCGTCCAGCCTTGATATGAGGGTTTGCACCTCGTCTTATTGCAAAATTTGTTATGCCATGCTCCATTGACAATACTGGGAGGCCTGCTCTTTTCCAAAGTGATAAAGAGGAGGAGTGGGAGGGGGAACTGGGAGAAGTGGAGGGAGGGTCAGCTACGGTATTGTATTGTATTGGATGTATTGTATGAGAAAAGACTAAATCCAAATAAGAATATTTTTCTATTCTTTGAAAGAGCTATATAATTATTCAGTGTACATTGATTATGACCTCCGACTTCTCCTTGTCCCCTCCAACCTGTCTCTCTCCCAATGTCATGTCTCCTGGGAGCAGTGTTCTTCTTAGCACATCAGGCAGAGCATCAAAGGTTCAGAGATGACCCTCAGCACTTAGTGCAGGGTTGTGACTGACACGATGGGCCCATTTAGAAAGGCGCTGCATAGACCTGAGAGGGAGGTGAGAGAAAAACCATTTCCCATGTAAACTTAAATATATGTCTTTACGTTTTGCCTGATGTATGTATGTATGTATGTATGAATGTATGTATGTATTTTGCCAACGGCCTTTTGTTTTTAAGGAACTGGAAATCTGGGCACTTTCCAAATATTTCTGTAGTTTTTTTTCCCATAGGAAACATAAAAGCACACATTAAATCTTAGCTCATTTTGAAACATTTCAGGGAAACAGATCTACTGTGGAAATAGGTAAGAATGAATAAATAAAATAACTTTTTAAAAAAAAATCAGGAAAGAAGTAATTTCTTGTGATTTTACTGGGGACCAGTTAGTACTACTTGTGGCCACTGTTATCTGAAGTTCAGATGTCTTTGGAGGGCAGTATTGCTTGTGAGTCTGATTTGTAGGGTCTGAGACAAATTCTACCCGGACCCCAGTATGGGGGCGCTGAGTTGAGTGACACACCAACAGAAGGAAAAAATTCCATTACTGAATCTAATGGGTTAAAAGTGTGTGCATGAGTGCGTGTGTGTATGTGTGTGTGCTTGCGAGCGTGCATGCACGCATGCATTATTATGTGGATGTGAATGTACCTGTGCATATGTGCATGCATGTGTATGAAAACGGAGGTCAGAGAATAATCTCGTGAGTCATTCTCAGGAGCACCATCTGCTTCCTTTGAGGCAGAGTCTCTCATTGATCTGCTGCTCACCAATTAGGCCGGTGAGCTCCAGGGTCTTGTCTGCCTCCACGTTCCCAGCCCTGAATCACAAGCATGTGTGACCACACTGTGTAGCAGGATATTTTCTCCGCTATATTTGTAATAAAGCTCGGTGATTGGGCAGTATGAGAGGCAGACAGAGTGAGGAGTTAGGAGGAGAGAAGGAGAGGAGGGGGAGAAGAGAGGAGAGAGGCTAGCGACCATGGAGGAAAACGGATGGGTTGAGAGCAGTCCTGGGTAGCAACTTATATCTAAAGTTAGATATTGGGTAACTATTCTAATTATGTGGGATCTTGTTAATGGAGCATTTCCAAATACATAAATCTATTGGATAGTCTTTAAGCATTAAGAGTCTTAATTCTACTGGTACTGCGAGTATGGAAGATATTATCAGGGGCTCAGCCGAGCTTTGTGGGGTCGGAGTGGTAGATTGGCAGAGCCAGCCGCCACATTGACGTCTGGTGGGTCTAGCTGTGGCATGCTTGGCCTCTGGCCGCTTTTAGCCGTGGTGCGCATGGCTTTTGGCCACTTCTAGTGCGGAATGTGGCTTCGAGAACTAAGCAGAGCCGCCCTGCCGACTAGATAGCTGGCCTGCTCAACGGCATTTCTAAATAGTACCCATTTCAACACTGCTTTTATGTGAGCTCTAGGGAGCAAACTCATGTCCTCATGCAATGCTTTACTGACAGATCCAACCTCCCCGGTCCCAGAATCATGTCTGAACACTGCAAGAGACCATTACAAACTTCTGACTGTTCTGTGTTGTGTGGGAGACATGTGGCAGGCAGGTCAGCAGATTAGCCTCACAGATATTATTGTGGTTAATTCTAATTATTAATGAGCTTTAAAACACATGGTTTTGTTCTGAATGAGAGTTGATACCTACAAATAAGTGGAAGTGTTTGACTTTTATGCACGAACTTTGTGTCTCTATCATATAAATTACGGCAAGATCCAAGGTTAATTAATTACCTTGACAGTTTGAATTTGAATCAGAACAGTTTGCCTATGCAGGGATAAAGTGGTTTTCTGCAATGGTAGGGTAAATGGAATTTTCAATCTGTTTGCTGAACTGCTGAGTCATTTCCATTAGGTTAGCCCTATAGAGCCCAAGGGGAAAACTTTTGACCCTCTAAATTAAAAACATCAGCAGTTAGGAATGCCTTGTAGAATCTCTTTCCATGGATTTTGTCTTAGTTAAGGTTTTACTGCTGTGAACAGACACCATGACCAAGACAACTCCTCCTCCTCCTCCTCCTCCTCCTCCTCCTCCTCCTCCTCCTCCTCCTCCTCCTCTTCTTCTTCTTCTTCTTCTTCTTCTTCTTCTTTTTTTGAGACAGGGTTTCGGTTTCTCTGTATACCCCTGGCTGTCCTGGAACTCACTCTGTAGATCAGGCTGGCCTTGAACTCAGAAATCCACCTGCATCTGCCTCCCAAGTGCTGGGATTAAAGGTGTGTGCCACCACTGCCCGGCTCCAAGGGAACTCTTATAAGGACAACATTTAATTGGGGGTGTCTTACAAGGTCAGAGATTCAGTCCATTATCATCAAGGTAGGAACATGGCAGCATCCAAGCAGGCATGGTGCAGGAGGAGCTGAGAGTTCTACCTCTTCATCTGAAGGCTGGTAGCAGAAGACTGGATTCCAGGCAGCTAGGAGGAGGGTCTTAAAGCTCACGCCTACAGTGACACACCTACTCCAATAGGGCCACACCTTCTAATAGTGCCCCTCCCTGGGGCCGAGCATATAGAAATCATTACAGATTTTATATCAATGGCTTGTGGAGCTATGATTGATTTACCACATATTTGAAAAACAGTCAAGCCATCCCTTAACTTATTCTGATAACAACAGCAGCAGCACCAGGTGTAAAGACTTCCACTGCATTTTTATTACTGCTTCACCTGTTTTGCAAATGTTTTCCCATCTAACTTTGCAGCCACAGCAGTATGGTTTCCATTTACCACAGGACACATGAAGCGTGGAAGGAGGTTCAGGAGAGGCCATGCAGCAAACAGCCCAACCCAGTCAGTTTCCCACCTAAGATACCACAGAGACCTTTGGTGCAGCAAAGGTGTGTGACTTCCATCTCTCCAGAGATGGACTTGAGAAGCTCTGGAGGAATAGACTAAAGGAGGAATGTGCTCCTCCTTCATTCCAAGACATGCTAGCGCTCAGGAATTCACAACATGACCAGAGGAAAACCATTTTCCACTAGTTCACTCTTTGTCCTCTTCTCTTTCCCAGGCACAGCCTGGACATGAGGGATATGGCTGGTGGGGTTTTATTGTAAATCTCTCTTGGTACTTAGAGCCTAGAGAAAGACAGAAAGAGGCACATGAGCTGGCACATAGGCATATCAGTGGAAGATAGTTAAAATGTCATAGAGACAGCTAATGAGAATCAGTGGGAGTCATGGGCTCATATATTTGAATGCTTGGTCCTCAGATGGTGGAACAGTTTTGGGAAGGATTAGAAAGTGGGACCTTGTTGGAGGTGTGTTACTGGGCATGAACTTTGAGGATTCTAAAGCCCACAGTAGGCCCAGTCTCTCTCTTTGCCTCCACTCTGCAGGCATGTTGGATGTAACATCAGGCTGTAAGCTCTTAGCTATTGTTCCAGAGCCATGCCTGCCTGCCTGCTGCCGAGCTCTCCACTACGATGGTCTTGGACTCACCTTTGACACTGTAAGCAAGGCCCCAATTAAATGCTTTCTTTTATGAGTTGCCTTGGTACAGTGTCCCTTCACAGCAATAGAAAAGTAACTAAGACAGTGGTTTTCTGTAATTGCCTCTTGCAAAGAGAAGCCTCTTGGTTGAAGGGTGAGTGGTATACTTACCATGAAAGCCCGTTGTCAACAATGGGTCAAGAGCTTGTGTTGTTGTTGTTATTATTATTATTATTATTATTATTATTTTGAGACAATGTCTATTTCAGCTGGGCAAGTTGGCCAAGGATCCACCGGTCTCTGCCTCCCAGTCACCATTTCTGGGGCTACAGGTGTGTGCTGTCATGCCTAGCTTCTGTGTGGGTATTCAGGTCCTCCTGTTTGTCCAGCAGGCACTTATCCACAGAGCCATCTCCTCGGTCCTGGATTAGCAGTTATCAGCATGGTGATGTTTTCCTTCCAGACCCAGGCCTGATGCTCTGGGGTGTGATTGTGTCACAAGCACAGACCTCAAATCTTGCTGTGCTGAGTCAGTAGACTGGTATGAGCCAGTCTCCCTTCCTCTCCTCTATATGCTAAGTCTTCCTCTAGCCTCCTCAGTCATTTTTGTCCTCTGCTGAAACTCTCCAAATCCAGACTTTCAAGAAGCTTTTAATTTCACCTTCAAGTTACAGCTCAAACATCACCTCCTCAGGGCACAAAAGTGGCTTTAGGGCAGAGGTTCTCAACCTGTAGGTGGCAACTCCTCTGGCAACCTCTAGCTCCAAAATGCATTCACATTACGGTTCATAACAGTAGCTGAAGCACAGTTGTGAAGTAGCAACAAAAACAATCTTAAGATTGGGGATCACCATAGCACAAGGGACTATGTTAGGGGCGCAACACAAGGAAAGTTGCGAGCCACTGCTCTAGGCTTTCAAGTGTGTTTTAAATTTGACTTTGTAAACATTTATCAGGTGGCACACATGTTGCATACAGGTCTTGATATGTATTTATGCTTCAACAAAATAGGTTTATTTTACAGCCGTCTCTCTCTCCAGTGGATAGTGTAGCCTCAAGTGAACCGAGATAGTTGGCTTGGCCAGGTGGCTGCTCTGCTCTGGCCTTTCCTGAGCAGGACGGTGACTCCTGCAGGCCTGGCTGCCATCACAAACCCTCTGGGGAAAAGATCGGTTCCCTAGTGTTTGCTACAGTTTCTTCTGGAGGCCTCCCAGGCAGCCCCTTCCCCTAGGACCCGTTTTCTCCCAAGAGGCTTTTAGACACTGTTCGTGCAGACACTTGTCATCTGTCCCTGTCCAATACTCCCTGTCACAATCATGTATGCTCCAGAGGCCTGACTCTCAGCCAGCACTCAGCTAGGTCTCTCTCTAGGGAGCGTCACAGCCTGCAATGTGCTTCACCGTGCAGGGCAGGGTCTTGAACTGGGAGCCCTCACCTCTCCTAAAATTGTATTCAGTGCTCTTTCGATTTCTTAAAATCCTCAAAAGCTGGTCAGGCAGCATTCCAGTCGTGAATTGAAGGGGATTGTGGGGAACCTTGATTTCTCTGTTTTGCAATCTCTATGAAGTGAATAGGCGGCCTACTCTACTATATCCTGCTGTGATGTTCTATGCTGCCCTAAGCACAAATCAGTGGGACCAAATGGTCATGGACAGAAAACTCCAAACCCCAGCCAATGGTTTCTGAACCTTTTCTCTTTTAAGTTTATTTGTATCATATATTTGTTACAGTAATGGAAAACTAGCTAACATATACATCTTGCTCATGGGAGACATAGTTTGCTTTTTTGCTAAAGGGCATAGGACTGAATGCATACCTATGCAAGTGAGGACATATAAGGTGACTGAATAAGGTGGGCAGCTATGTCAGTGTCTGTTTTACAAGCCATGTAAAGATGACAACCTTAGGGGTAACTGGATAAAAGGACTCTTCTTTATTTCTGGAGCTATGTATTTTCCTCCTTCGGTGCTAGAGAATGACCATAGGGCCTTACAACAGCACAGTCCCTTCTGTAATGTTGATTATGACTGCCTGGCAGTCTATAATTAGACCTTATAAAGAGTCCTTGGGGGAACATTTTTGACTGGAATGAGGACTATGATGGCTCTGGGGGAAGGAGGCCAGTCCACATGTTTGGGACCATCCCACCCACCACCAACCTTCTCTCTCCTTATTCTCATTGGAGCAATTTTTCTTTTTTTTTTAAAATTTATTTATTTATTTTATGTATGTAAATAAACTGTGGCTGTCTTCAGACACACACCAGAAGAGGGCATTGGATCCCATTACGGATGGGTGTGCGCCACCATGTGGGTGCTGGGAATTGAACTCAGGACCTCTGGAAGAGCAGTCAGTGTTCTTAACCGCTGAGCCATCTCTCCAGCCCCCTGAAGCAATTTTTCATCATACCATGTTTTTTTGTTTTTTTTTTTAAACCTGCGTTCTTTAAGCCTTAAAGTATATATTTTAATAGTATAGATTTTTTGTGTGTATGTCTGTTCGCATGTGTGTGTATGCTTGTGTGTGTATTTTTTTTGTGTGTGTATGCTTGTGTATATGTATATGTTTGTGTGCATATGCTTATATGTATGTGTATGTTTCAATGTGTGTATGCTTATGTATGTGTATGCTTGTGTGTGTGTATATGCTTGTATGTGTGTGTATGCTTATATGTGTATGTGTGTATGCTTGTCTGTGTATGTTTATATGTGTATGTGTGTATATATATATGCATGTATGTATATGCTTATGTGTGTGTATATTTATATGTGTATGCATGTGTATGATTGTGTGTGTATGTTTATATGTGTGTGTGTGCATGTTTGTATGTGTATATATACTTGTGTGTGTATGATTATGCTTGTGTATGTGTATATGCTTATGTGTGTGTATGCTTGTATGTGTGTATACGCTTATGTGTGTGTGTATGCTTGTGTGTGTGTGTATGCTTGTGTGTGTGTGTATGCTTGTGTGTGTGTGATGCTTATGTGTGTGTATGCTTGTGTGTGTGTGTATGCTTATGTGTGTGTGCATGCTTATGTGTGTGTGTATGCTTGTATGTGTGTGTGTATGCTTGTGTGTGTGTGTGTGTATGCTTGTGTGTGTATTTGTGTGGGAGGGCATGGAGGGCCGAGGTTGATGTTGGATGTATTCTTCTATCTCACTTTATCTTCTTTGCTGAGAGGTATGTCTGTCGCTGAATCTAGAACTTGCTGTTTCAGGTAGCCTTGCTGGCTAGCCTGCTTTAGTGAACCCCTGTCTCCACCTCCCAGGTGCTGCTGGGATTACAGGCCAGCTATCACACCTACCTGGCTTTTCCATGGGTTCTAGGGATCCTAACTCATCATGCTTGTTCTGAAGCACTTTACCTTCAGCTAGGCTGGCTGACCTGTGAGCTCCAGGGATCTCCCTGCCTCTTCCCCCACTTCCCAGGGCTGGCTGAGATTATGGGCATGTACTGGGTGCTGGAGAATTGAACTTAGGTCCTTATGCTTGTGCAGGAAGCCCTTGACTGAGTGAGGCCAACACCCTGGCACTTCTCCTTGCAGTTTTTGCTTGAGTTTCTCCCATAACTGGGCACAAATGCCTGTAAGTACAAACAGTAACCATCATGCCTTGCAGCATGCTGTATGTCTCTTTTCTAGTCTCTGCTTATTTCCTCTAGGGTTCATCCACCCAGCTGCCTCTAACCGGCTCAGTTTTCATTCTCAGTCACCAGCATTTAGTTCTCTTTGGAAAAGGCAATATGGTGCTGGGGGAAGTGGAACTGTTCTCTGCCTTCCATAAGCTTTCCTGATAAGTGGGCAGAAGCAGCTTCAAACTCCAAGAGGGAGCCTTCAGGCACAGGGTGGGTTCCCCTGGGTTGAGCACCGTATAGGACACAGAGTTGGTCTCTTAGAAGGGAGTGAAGGTGGCCTGTGAGCTCCCTGTGTCCAGGCTGACAGTGTGCTCAGTCTGGGCACTGGAAGGGGGACCTGGCTCCTGAATGCCACTCAGACCATTCTTGGCTCTGTCCCTTTCTTTGTTCCTTCTCAGTCACTTTTCCTACCTAATCGAGCTCAAATTGCTGAAAACAAACTTTCTCACGGTTGTTCGCATCCTGCTGGGTATCAGTTTTCCATAAAGACCAAAATTGCTGCTTCGTCTAGACCTACACGCTCATTCTTCTATTTTGAGAGGAACCCCAAGTTCACACCAGCACAGCGGAGATCGTAGTTCCACAAAGGCCTGCCTCCCCTGGCACCCTCTCTCAGCCATGCCAGCTTTGCGTAGCACGTCTCTGGGTGGTTTCTGAAAAGACCTCTGTTGCTCTGGTCTTGCTAGGGATGACAGTGAAGACAGAAATAGCATGTTCAAAGTGAGATAGGACAAAAATAGCACAGAAAAGCAATCCTGAGACCTGAGGATGGTCACCCAAAAGCCCTTGTCACAGAGGGCTGGGGTCCCCAGGCTTTCTTTTCCTCAGACTCCACATTTCCTGGTGGCATTGGAAGCATTTTTTTCTGTCATTGTCTCCCTTGGGACAGTGGTGTTGCCTAACAACTGGCTATCCAGAAAAACCGTGCGGTTTGCTTGTTTGCTCGTTTCCATAGCGTCAGCTTCTAGGCTGTTATTACTCCAAGTATGTGCATCATCTAGCAGCCAGAGGTGAGTGGACATTCATGGCCACACAGCTTTGTAGGGTTTCCACCTTATAGGTAAGAGTCCTGTCAGCTGCTTGCAGACTGAGGCTAAAATTGACCCAGAGCCTGTGGGCTGAGATTGGCCTTTTTTACCTTAAAGAAAAAAAATATCATAAAATCTTTTGATTTTAAGCCAGTCTTCTTCCACTGTGGATCATAGAACTCAGGTGTCAGGTGTGGTATTGAGTAACTTTACTTACTGCTGGACCATCTCCCAAGCCTTCTCAAAATTTGTCAACTGGCCCATAGAAGCTCATACTGCCCCAGAGACTGTTGTTATTTCAGGTGCTTTGAGGGCTCCTAGCTCTTCACACTGTAAGTGGGGAAACTGAGATTCAAAGAGGAGGAGGATTCCACAGTGGTTGGCAAGTCCCTTGCAGAGCCGGGTCTCTGAGTCTGTAACCCTGACCTTGCACATTCTGTGCTTTTCAGTACTCATGGCTGGTTCTTCTTCCATTGTGGCTGCCTGCTTCCTCCAGTGTCCCCATGTATGTTTAAGTCAGCCAAGTTGGCCTCAGTGCAAGGGAAGCTAGCGAAGCTCTGGCTGATGCTTCAGTGAGGTGGTGTAGTCTCAGGGCAGCACATGGAGGAGAAAGGAGGCTCCTCCCATCCAGTTTATGGACTTTTTTTTTTTTTTTTTGAGACAGGGTTTCTCTGTATAGCTCTGGCTGTTCTGGAACTCACTCTGTAGACCAGGCTAGCCTTGAACTCAGAAATCTGCCTGCCTCTGCCTCCCAAGTGCTGGGATTAAAAGCGTGCGCTTCCACTGCCTGGCTCCAACACTGTTTAATTTGAGGATATGTGTTCATCTCCTCTCCCTAGAGCTTTGTCCAAAAACTTTGGTCAGCTCCTGACTTTTGATCAGCTGTCACCTTGGCTTCTTTTACAGGTCTGTGTTCTTGGTTGGCTTCCTTGAGTCATCCTCCTGCCTTAAGCTCTCTCCAGGGTTTGCTTCCCTTAGACTCAGGCCTGGTTTCTTATGATAGGAAGTTGATGTTTTCTGAGCGGGAGGGAGAGAGCAGGGGAAGCTGGCCTGGGTTCCTGGGAACATGTTGCTGTCGGGGTGTTGGGGAAGGGCTGGGTGGGCTATAGCCCTGTGAGATGTTGATACAGTGTGTGTGTGTGTTTGAGCATGCTTATGCATGAGTATGGGGGGGAGAAGAGACAGAGACACAGGAGAAATACACAGAGAGAACAGGCACAGAAACACACCCTCAGACAGACAGAGAGACAGAGAGAGACAGAAAGAGAGAGACAGAGAGAGGGAGATAAGAGAGAAACAGAGAAAGGAGGTAGAAGAAAGGTAGAGGGGACGTGAGCAGTGTTGGAAGCCTGGATTCTAGAGTTTCTCAGTCTCTCATGGCCAGCTCACCCTCCTGCATACTCAGATGAGCTAGTCTCAGCAGGAAAGGAACAGATCTATAGCATCCTTACCTGTCATCCAGTCCCTTTGTGAAGAACAGCCCCATCGGCTACGTAAGTGGATGCAAACTGAACACATCAAGCTTTATGAGTTTTAAAAGTCAACATGGTAGCATACTGGGTTACAAAAAGATACTTAAGGGAAATTGGAAGTGTACAAAATAAATGCTTACAAAGAAAAAAACAATTTAAACAAAAGCAGCCCAAAGCACAGCATGGAGCAAAGGGGGCTGAAATAAGAGAAAGAATCAAAGCCCCTGGCTTGGAGAAGGACGAGGTCAAGGGTAAAAAACTGGGCTTTCCCTACACCTTTAGCCTTTGTCTGGCTGGCTGAGGGTGGGCCCCATAGGACCTCTAGGATTCCTTTTTCCCAGCTGCCAGCTCCTGACTTTTTCCTTGGTTCCCTGCAGGGGCTATCTGACTTAACTAAGTCCTCTCCCCTTGAGGGGACAGGTGTAGCTGCAGAGAGTGAACAATACCCCCTTGTAAATCCCACTGTCACAGGAATGCTCCACTCCCCTCAATCCACCATCTGCCCTGCTCTGCTGCCAATGTCTGCATGCTGAGGGCAAACAATGTCCAGCTGTTTCCCTCTCTGAGGGGTTTGCCCACCTTCCTCTGTAGAGCGACCTTTGGGAAGCAGGACTCTCTTCACACAGCTGAGACCTTGGCACTAGAGACATCGACAGTGATGCAGGCCTCAGCACTTTCCATGAAACTCCAGTGGCAAATTGTCCTGTAGCTCCAGAAATACTCTTCTGGAAACTTCCACTGTCCCTACAACAGTCCTTAAACACCCACACTGTGTACCAGGACAACTACTGTCTGTGTGTGTGTGACTTCAAATCAAATACAAGAACTCTGTGCTGAGTATAAATGACCCCGAGTGTTCACCTGGGGACAGGTGACATAGATCATTCTCTCTCCAGCAGAGGCTCAGGGAACGTCATGGAAGAAGGGAAGAAATTGTGCAAGAGGCAGCGGATGGGGAGGGAGGACTGTGACTTGTGACTTCTGAACATGACATGGTTGTTTCACACATCAACCTACGGCTGCTGTGGTTAATGTACAAGACATATACAAGATCAAGTCAGTCAGAATCCCAACAAGGACGGGAAAGGAGCTCTTGAGGCCTTACCTGCAGCAGAGGAGCTATTGGCAGTTGATAGCTGCTGGGGGGGGGGGGGGCAGAGTCACTCCCCTTTGGGGGCGTGACTACTAGTAAGTCGCTCCTGTCTCAGTGGTTGGCTGCACACTCATGTGCATATGGGCAGCACAAGTTAGCACTCTGGGGATTATTAATAACAAATATAAATGAAAAAGAGGAGATGGAGCTGGGAGGGAAATGAGGTGAGTCTTTCACCTGCTCTCTTATCTGGAAGATTGGGTTGATAGTGCAGCTTACCCCTTGCTGTCATTATGAGTGAGGTTTGACTGAGTGTCTGTAATGAACCTCAGCACGGTGCCTGCCATGTAGTATTTTATTATTATAAGTATTTAAAAGGGAGACTTCCAAAGGTCCCGAGCCCCACACTGCCTCCCCGTATCTAGTGTCCACCATGGGCTCCAGTTTCCATCTCCCAGCCTCGCTAATGTTTCACCCCAAAACAGCCACAGTGCTGAGCTACCTGCTGCCCGCGTCCTCAGCGTAAGCGCCGCCGCCATGTTTGCTTCACATTCACTTCCAGGCTGGAAAGTCTGCTTCCGCTACCGGGATCGATCTACTTCCGGGTCCTGCGTACAATTCAAAGAGTGGCGGGAGCAGTAGCAGTGCTTTTACAGATGGAAGGTGGGGGCCAGCTCCTGGGAGCACTGCAGGCCATGGAGTGCAGCTGCGTGATTGAAGCTCAGGCCGTACCTCGAAGTATCACTTGGAGGAGGAGGACAGAGCTGGTAGAGGATGGAGATGACTGGGTGGAAGAGCCAACAATCCTGGTGTTGGTCCTGGCAGAGGTCTTCATGTCCATGGTCTACAACTTAAAGCAGGGAAGTCCTGGCAGCACTGAGAAAGGAAAGGAGACACTTCGGGGCTTTGTAACTGATATCACAGCAAGGACAGGTAAAGCATTGTCACTGGTAATTGTGGACCAGGAGAAATGCTTCAGGGCTCAATCCCCTGAGAAGGAAATCAGGAATGGCAAATAAACAGGCCAAAGGGAAGCATCAGCAGAGACAAGAGTCTAGCACAAGGCTCATGGTGTCCAGGGTAGACATGGAAGAGGCACTGGTGGATCTGCAGCTATATACAGAAGCCCAGGCTCGGGTCGTGCAGAGCTGGAAAGAGCTGGCTGACTTTGCGTGTGCATTTACAAAGGCTGTGGCTGAAGCACCCTTCAAGAAGCTCCGGGATCAAGCCAACTTTTCCTTCTTCCTGGAGAAAGACTGGGCTGGAGGGATCAAAGTGGATCGGTCTGGTAGGGGACTTGCACTGATCTGGAGGCAGCAGATTCAGCAGCTGAACCGAGTCAGCTCAGAAATGGCCAGTGCTATTGTGGATGCCTATCCCTCACCACAGCTCCTGGTGCAGGCTTATCAGCGGTGTTTTTCTGAGCAAGAACGCCAGAATCTGCTGGCTGACATACAGGTGCGACGTGGGGAAGGTGTGACAGCCACCTCCCGCCGTGTTGGGCCAGAATTATCCAGGCGGATCTACCTTCAAATGACTACAGTGCAACCAGATCTCATCTTAGACAGTGTTGACTGATATCTCACCTTGGCAGGGCAGCATGGTACCTGACAGCAGAGGGGCCGGAAGTACCTCCTAGGTACAGCTAGGGAGCAAGTCTCCCAGCTCTGGGAACAGAGAAGGCTGAGACACTTGAAACTACCTCCACCAGCATTTACTGTTCCTCTCCCAGCAAGCACTGGCATGCCATTGACAGCCATCCCACCCCGCCCCAGTTGACCCTCACAGCACACAGGAGAAAGGCAGACCACTCAGACACGGATTTAATAATTGTAGAAATCCAAGAAATAAGCATCAAATCTCGAAGTCAGAGTGAACTCTTGCCTGCGGGTTGGCTCGACTATGCCCAGCCACTGAGCTGCCTCAACCAGCCAGAGAACTATGACGAGGCTGACTTCTGTTTTCATGATGTCACCATATGTAGTATGTATTTTGTCTCAATAAAGCATTTGTACCAATGGCAAAAAAAAAAAGTATTTAAAATTTTTATTTTTCTTTTTGTTTGTTATAAAGAGATTATGCACAAAAATATACATGAGCATTTATTTTAAATTACTCAGATCACTTTATGATCTCAGGGCTGACCTGGACTACATAGTGAATTGAGGTTAGCCTGGGCTATATAACAAGGTCCTGTCTCAATCTATTCCCTCAACAAAATTAACTCACAAAAATTACTCCTGAATCTTTTTCTCTCTCTCCTTTTCCCTCTTCCTTACTGTCTTCTGTACCCCCTCCCCTTTTCTTCTCCCTCTACTTTTAAAAAACAACATTTATTCAACTTTATTTGCTGCCTACTGTGTGTCAGGCCATATCCCAGAGTGTGGGAGAAGATTTTGGTGAGAAGAATGTGGGTTTTGTTGTCTTCTCTTGTTCATGTCCTGGAGTGAACTTTGAGTCTGTCTATATGACTTGGCCTCAAAGGGCAGCCCAGCAAATCAGGGATGTGGGGGAGGGAAGTGTGGACAAAGAACTGAGGATGCTGCCTCTCTGGATTCAGCCCTCTCCACCCAGGGCCTAGCAAGCTGTCTCCCATCCTGATATGGAAATGCCCTTCCAGCCACAGCAGCCTCAGAGCTCAGCTGTTGGAATCATTGTTTCATTTTAGGAGCCAAGGTATAATTTTCTGAGCTGTGACCTCTTCGGACCCTCCAAACACTCTGAGTGTGCAGTGAAACCCAAGCCATGAGGTCTCAAACTCTCGAAACTAAAAGAAAAAAAAAACAGTCAATTCCAGGTTCAAAGGAAAAAAAAAATCTTTCGCCGTGCTTTCGGATGAAGAGGTTTGCTCAAAATAAGATTATCCCAAAACAATGTCCTCAAATTTCCTTTAGTGAAATCATATGTCTGTGGGTGAAACTTTGTCACCCACAGGGTGACAGCGCAGCGTGGAGTGGCGGCAGCTTTGTACCGTTAACTGCTCAGAGAATATGAAATGTTGGTGTGGGTTTTTTTTCTTTTTTGCCTTTTTTTTTATTTTTTATATCGGGAAAGGTCTGTGGCTAATTGTGCTGGCTAGTTTTATGTCAACTGGTCACAAGCTAGAGTCACTGGAGAGGAAGGAGCCTCAGCTGAGAATATGCCTCCATTGGACTGGCAAGCCTGTGGGGCATGTTCTTCTCTCTTCTTTTTTTTCAACTTTTTATCCATTCTTGTGAATTTCACAACCTTCACTCAATCCCACTCATCTCCCTGTCCCTCCATATCCGCCTTCTGCCCTTACAACCTCCCGCTGCCCCTCCCCACAAAAGAAAAACAATAAAAATGGAAAAAAAACCCTCTAAACCCCCAATATATCTCACTGTGGAAGCTGCAGTGTGTCACACAGTATACCCTTGGCCCAAACAGCTTTACTTGCTAATGTCCATTGCAGCGAGTGATAGGTCTGGTTAGAGGCCTCTGGATTCTGATATACTATCAAGACTGGATCCTCACCGATACCCTGCTGTTGCCCTGTGTCATGAAGATCCTGCAGCTTTGATTGTGCAGGATCAGACCCTTCACATCCTTCAGCAGTTTATGATATTTGGGTGGGACAATTCAGAGCCCTAGATCTGCTCCTGGGTCAGTGATGAGGTGGTCAGCCTTCCCAATCACCAGGGCCAGTTCTCTTGCTTTACCCAGGCGAGGGGTGGGGCCAGCTCTCCAGCTCTCCCACCGTTAGGGCCAGCTCACTTACCTGCTAAGGTGGTAGGGGTGGGGTAGTGGGGGTGGGGTGGTGGGGGGCAGGAGTAGGGAGGAGTTGCATCTCTCCCAAGCCCACACACCAAAGGGCAGATGAGGGGTGGGGCCAGTTCTCCTATGCTCACACCCTTGGGGCTGTAGGGCATTTTCCTAATTAGGGACTGATGGAATCAGGCCCAGCACTGGGTGGGGCCATCCCTGAGCAGGTGGTCCTCGGTGCTATAAGAAAGCAGGCTGAGCAAGCCATGGGGAGCAAGCCAGTGAGCAGCACTCCTCCACGGCCTCTGCATCAGCTCCTGCCTCCAGGTTTCTTGTCTGTTTGAGTTCCTGTCCTGACTTCCTTCAGTGATGAACAGTGATGTAAAAGTGTAAGTCAAATGAACACTTTCCTCCATGAGTTGCTTTAGTCGTGAGGTTTCATCACAGGGATAAAAGCTCTAACAAAAAAAAAACAAAAAACAAAAAACAAAAAACAAAAAAAACATTTAATGGATTCAGAAGTTTGAGCTCCAAGTTAAATTATTTACATTTTAAAGATAGATTTCAAAACGATGCAATCCCAACATAAAGAGGAGTTATAACAAAACTGGTCGTGTAGCTTGAGGCAGATTTAGAGACCATAAAAACCTTGGGTTATGACGTGACACTGGTATAATCTTGATAGTGAATAATAATATAATAATGTTTTCTTGCAATTCTTCAGATTTCAGTTCTTTTGTAAAACATACACATGCCTTATCTTCCTCCACCCTCCCTCCCTGTGTTCATGTGTGTGCGCTCGTGTTTACTGCATGTGGAGGCTAGAGGTAAACGTCAGGTCTTCTTCAATTGCACTACACACACACACACACACACACACACACACACACACACACAC
>NW_021604782.1:6587562-6590360 GCF_004785775.1 Grammomys surdaster | reverse complement strand
ACACACACACACACACACACACACACACACACACACACACACCACTGCTTGTATATTCAGCAGTTAGAGATTAAGTCCGAGCCTCTCACGTCCCTTGGTCTTGGAAGCACTAGAAGACAGTAAGTGTACGCAAGTGTGCCCTCTCTGCTGCAATCTGCGTGCAGTCCTGGGTATTGGGTCCTTTAGACAATTGTTACAGCTCTTTTATCGGCTTAGGAAGGCTGGATTCCTTAGTCCTTAGCTGCAACTGGCATTGTAGCTTCCAGCCAGTCCAGCCATGTGTTAAATATGGGGATTCCTCAGACCTTGGTCATAGCCAGTGTCACAGTTTGGGGAAGGCAGCTCTCTAGGAAGCGTTACAATTCTCAGTCTGGAGTAGAGACCCTTGTCTCTAAGATATGAAATATATCTGGAGATCCTGTGGTGACCGTGGCCTGTACGTCCTACCCCACCCCCACCCCTCAGGCTCCTTAGAGATGTTGTCCTTCAGTCTCAGCTCTTGGCCCCCTCTTCGGTCTGTCCTCTGCCCTGGTGGCTTTTGTACTGGGCAGTCACCACTTCATCTGTCAGGCAGCCAGCTGCTCTGCCACTTTCACAGCTGGGCCTGCCACTGTCACTGTCCTTCTGTTATTTTCTGTCTCTTCATGTAGTTAGCACAGCCCTTATTACAAAAGCAGTCAAAAGATTACCTGAGAGAAGCCGTTTACATCGTCCAGGGTTGCAAAACTTAAGGATGCAGCCAGGGGCCAACTTAAATAGCTTAAAGGAGCATCGGATCAACCACAGCTATTTGCTTTAGACCAATCACAACCTCACCTCTTAGCACCAATCACAGCCATTGAGATTTGGGTTTTGGATCAGTCATTGCTTGCTTCTTTACTAACAATTCCAGCAGTCCCCTTACTAGGCTGCCAGGGGAGGTGCTCCCTCTCTGGACTAGGTGGACATGGTTGCAGGACTATCTAGAGTTCACTAGGGTTGTGATAGTTTAAGTCCCCTACAAAGCATTCTAGAAAGCACCACTGGAGCCTACATCTTTGAGGACTAAGGCAATGTAAGAGCTTCATATAAGTTTCTGAAGGTGGCCATGGACTACTCAGGATGGCTGGTTCTGTTATAAAGGATGCGCAGCTGGTTGCTTGACTGAGGATCTTTTCTTATTTTTATTTTTATTTATTTTTTGCTTAAGGCAGCTGGGACAGAAAGAATCTAACTACTTCAAATTAGGGAGTTAATTTATGCATCCTCCAGAGTGTTTGCTTATTTATAGGAAATTGAGCCTCATGAGGGTGCTTGTAAGGAGAACATATCATTTTCTTTCTTGGGAGTCTTTACCTCAGAATCTAGGCTTCCATGTTGTTAGGAAGCCCAGGCACAAGGAGAAGTCATGTACAGTAAATCATGATATATGTTAAATGCAGACTATCATGCAGACATTAAAAGACATTGTTTTTGAAGAATCTATGGGGGATGGAGAGATGGCTCAGAGGTTAAGAGCACTGTGTGCTTTTCCAGAGGTCCTGAGTTCAATTTACAGCAACCACATGGTGGTTCATAACCATCTATAATGAGATCTGATGCCTTCTTCTGGCCTGCAGACATACATATAGGTAGAATGCTGTATACATAATTAATAAATAAATCTTAAAGAAATCTATGGTAACTTGAGGGCATATTTTATAGTGATAATGTTTAAACAATGAGACCAAACCACATATCTTACAGAATCTCCATTTTGCTTTAAAAACTTGAGCACAGGAGAAGAGCCAGCAGGAAACATGGCTGCGTGATGATGTAAGAGGATTAGAGGTAATTTTAAGTAATTATTTTCCATTCCAAAATTTCTATAGTGATTATATGATATTTGCAGAGTTAGAAATAAAGAATAACATCTGAGAATAACAATCTCTTCTTTCATTTTCTTGCTGGTGTGTGTGTTTGTGTGTGTGTGTTTCTCATCTGTTAAGTAGAGAGTTAGTCTTCACTCCAGGAAGCAGCTACAGATAGACAGTGGTAACTGGAAAGCTGGTTAAATTTATCAGAGCTAATCTGGAACAAACAGGCTCTGGCCAGGCTCTCAAGAGCCCAGTTGGCTCTACTTTCTTCTCCACTTATGTAAGTTTGACCCTCAACCTTATTTCCTCCTGCTGACAACTGAAACTTGATGCTTTCTGGAACAGTCTCCCAGAGTTTCCTCCTGGTCTTGTTCTGGCTTCCATTCACAAAACTTAGGACATTTTGCTCTCTTACGAGCAAGAAACATCTTTCTGGAATTGTGTCTCTGAACATCACCTATGCTGTTCAAAAGCAGCCCCCACATGAGCTCCACACTCTCCTCCCCCTCCTCCTCCCTTCTCTCTTTTTCATAGTCCAGAAGAAAAGGAGATTCAGGAATGTCAGAGTTGGGAGAAACTCAACAGATCGTTTAATTCCACCCCTTCCTTCAAGATCCAGGAAGTTAAGTGAATTCCTGGGACTCTAAGCAAGAATTAGAAACTAGTTCAAGAGCCCAGGTTTCTCTGTTTGTTTTGAGGTAGTGGAGCTTGCTAGGAAGAGTGACATCAGACACTCTTGAGCTCAAGAGTCTGCTCTACCAACTCATGAGTAAATTTATTTTATCTTGTTCAGATGCAATTTCCCTACCTATAAAATTGTATTGGAAACATTATTTTTTACCTTCTTTGTAGATAGCCAAGGTGAACATTGTTATTGCTGGTTTTATTTGAAGATACAATTTCTTTTCCTCTTCTTTTCTCTTCTCTTCTCTTCTCTTCTCTTCTCTTCTCTTCTCTTCTCTT
>NW_021604782.1:6584715-6587552 GCF_004785775.1 Grammomys surdaster | reverse complement strand
TTCTCTTCTCTTCTCTTCTCTTCTCTTCTCTTCTCTTCTCTTCTCTTCTTCACTCCCCTCCCCTCCCCTCCCCTCCTCTCCTCTTCTCTCTCCCTCTCTTCTTCTCTCTCTCTCCTTCTCTCTTTCTTTCTTGGTTGCTTATTTTACATATGTGGATATTTTGCTATGTATGTATGTATGTATGTATGTATGTATGTGCATTGCATGCATGCCTGGATCATGTAGAATACAGGGAGAGTATCAGATTCCCTGAAACAGGAATCGCAGTTGGCTGTGAGATGCCATAAAGTTCTGGGAATGGAACCTGGGTCTTCCAGATGAACAACCAGTCTTTATTATCACAGAGCCATCTCTCCTGTCCCTCATCACATAATTCCTTTAAGGGAACTGATCCATAATGTAGATTATTGAACACATCCTTCCCAGGGTCACAGCTGTGAACATGAAAGTTAACAGAATATCTTCCCCAGGTCAACAGTGCCCTCCCTCCAGTCTGTCCAGGATGACTGTATTTTCCCTTGACCATTTCTAGGTCTTAGGCAGAACAGCCCTATTTTCTATTCCATTGTCTATAAATTAATTTTGCTTCTGAGCATATTGTAAAAATTAGTCACTATTAAAAACTTTCTCTGACACTTGTAAATTACCTTAGGAAATCTCATTTATTTATTTATTCATTTATTTTTGAGGTAGTGTCTCCCCACATAGTCCTGGTGGCCAGGAATCCCCTATGTAGATCAGGTTGGCCTCAAACTTACAGAGGCCTGTCTGCTTCTGCCTCCCGAATTAAGATTAAGAACATGAACTACCATGCCTAGGTCTTGTTTTCATTTTTATCCATAAGGAATTCACTTGTGTGGACATTAATTTGTATACATTTAGTGTATGTGCATGCCCATATGTGTATACTCCATGGAATGTATGTGAGGTCAGAGGACAACCGTGTGATGTCAGTTCTCTTCTTTATGTGAGTTCTGGGGATTAAACTCTGGTCATTAGGCTTGGCAGCAAGTGTTACCCACTGAACCATCTTGCTAGATCAAGAAACAGGTTTTTAATTTTAGTGTATAATAAATCAATTACAAGAAAAATGACATTTTCGTCCATAAGATTGGCAAGAATGACAACGCCTTCTTTCTATTCTGTTTCACAGTTTCTTTGGTGAAAGCGACTATGGGCGGAGCCTTGTTGGAAGCCATATTGTTGTATTTATTAACTTAAGCTTGTATTCAGCCCATTGTGTAATGAACAATAAGACATGTCTAAGAACGTTCATTGAAGCACTGTTTATAATCTAGAAACAGCAGCAATTATCAATGGGAACTGATTAATGAGTGGCTCATTCATTTCACAAAATGCTCTGAAACTGATGAAAATAATACAATTCTTCCATATTTGCCCAGGGAAGGTCTGTAAGACATAGCTATGCCAGAAGAGCACACTACTGAGCATGACGTAAGGTTCGATACCACATGCTATTGTTGAATCCAACTGTTCCTAACACCTCATGCACTGATGGCTTGTTCCCTGTTGGTGGCATTACAGAGAAGGCGCTAGGTCATAAGGGTGCTAACTTACTGGTGAATGAATCCACTGGTGAGGGTGTCAGGGGGAGCAGGCTCAGTTGAAGAGAGCAGGTCACTGGTTCGTGACACTGAAGGTACATTTAGGCCCTGGACACCTTTCCTCTCTAGGCTCCCCCATGTGTTTTCTTCCACGGTGTCTGGCTTTGTCTGGGGACCATGGAACGAACCTCTGAAACCATGAACTAAAGTAGAACTTTCCTGCTTTCATTAAGTTTTTCAGGAATTTTTAAAAGATGCATTATGGAATATATAATTGCTCAAACATATATAGACACACCCAATGGACAGTGTGATTATTTTGGGAAAGCAGAGTGGAGTTTTTCTTTAGAAACTTTTCTATAACTAGGATTCTTTATTTATGTAATTACTTAACTAATTCATTCTTATTTTTTTGAGACAGAGTCTCATGTTGTCACCCAGCCTGTTTTGGAACTCACTATGTACCTTAGGCTATCCTTGAGCTCTCAGCAATCCTCCTGCATCTCCCTCCTTGGTGCTGAGGGTATAGATGAAAGTTACCACACTTGGCTCTTAGTAAATTAAATAGAACTGTTTTAAAATTGAATTTTGCGCCGGGCAGTGATGGCGCACGCCTTTAATCCCAGCACTTGGGAGGCAGAGGCAGGTGGATTTCTGAGTTCGAGGCCAGCCTGGTCTACAGAGTGAGTTCCAGGATAGCCAGGGCTACACAGAGAAACCCTGTCTCGAAAAACCAAAAAAATAAAAAAATAAAAAATAAATAAAATTGAATTTTGCTTAAAACCCTAACACTATCTGTATGATTTTGATGACCACAGATGCTTGGAGATAATTATGATATATACTGTTGTATAAACAAATGACTTCACAGTTTGATAGCTTCAAGCAGCACCCATTCTGTGCGCTGTGTGCGGGTCAGACATACAGACTAGTCTTGCCTATGTCCTCAGCTTTAGAATTTATCAAGAGGCTGCAACCAAGTGTTTAGTTTGGATGGTTGTATAATTTTGAGTCTAGACTGGAGAAGGCTCTGCTTCTAGAGTTCTGTACACAGTTGTTGGCAGGGGAGGGGTTGTTCTTCATAGGCTATTGAATCGAGACCCTCTGCTTCTTAATGGCTATTGACTGGAGATCTTCCTCAGTTCCTCACTGTGTGAACCTTTCTAATAAGGTACTGGCTTCACTGGAGCACACACACTAGAACTAGGGAGAGAGGAGAGAGAGAGAGAGAGAGAGAGAGAGAGAGAGAGAGAGAGAGAGAGAGAGAGAGAG
>NW_021604782.1:6556679-6584705 GCF_004785775.1 Grammomys surdaster | reverse complement strand
GAGAGAGAGAGAGAGAGAGAGAGAGAGAGAGAGAGAGAGAGAGAGAGCACACCCACAAGATAGAAGCCCCAGTGAATGGTAACCTCACCACGGACATGACTTCCTTTAGCTTTGCCAAATACTAACAGGAGTGAGCATCACGAGGAGCCATATCAAATTGCTTGCTACAGAAGCCAGAAGCTTAGGTAACTGAGAAAAAGATGCAATTTCAATCTTTCTCATGTTAGAATTTCTTGTGGTTGATCTCTTCCTCACTTCGGCTGTTTGCAGTTTCTGTTTCAGTTAGATTTGGTGCATAAATCAATCCAACATTTAATGTTGTGAAAAGTGATAATTGTACGATTATTGCTCATGAGTGGGTGGTTGACTGGCACTTGTACAGGTAGCTGGGTAGCCTGACTGGCCTATGGTGGCCACCCTCACAGATCTGGTGTTTGTCATGCTGGTTGTTCTACGGGGCACCAGCTAGGACAACTGTTTGCTTTGTGTGGTCTTTCAGATCCCAGGAAGCTAGCCTGGGCTCCTGCACATGACATAACAAGAAGGGAAATTTCACTGTCAAAGTGTATCACATGGCTGTAGTCTATATTGTCTTGATTTTCATTTGTGATCAGTGTGAGCAATAGCCATGGAAAGAACCCTGTATTCTTTAAATAAGTCAAAACGGAGGGTGCTGTGGGGGACATTTTTCAATGTTTTGCATTACACATTCACTGCTAAGTGATTGATTCCTTCTAGAAAGGACTATCACAAGAATTCTTTTCTTACTTGATAAGTGGTGACCTGTTTTTCTACCTAAGGCAACAAGAAGTAGACCTGTCACTCTTTCTTTCTGTTTGAGAGGAGTTGAATGCCAGAGGTAAAAAAGTAAAATTTAGTTTGTAGTTTTGTCTATCCTGCAACCCGATATGTACACTAGGCTGTTCTTGAAACTTACAAAGATCTGCCTCCTCTGCCTCCCAAGTGCTAGGAATTCCTAAACCTGTTACAGTATTCTCTCTCTCCTCTCCTGCCCTCTCCTGTTCTCTCCTATCCTGTCCTGTCCTCTCCTCTCCTGTCCTGTCGTCTCCTGTCCTCTCCTGTCATGTCATGTCCTGTCCTCTCCTGACCCCTCCTGCCCTCTCCTGCCCTCTCCTACCCCCTCTTCTCCCCTTCCCTCCCCTCCTCTCCTGAATGGTTTTTTCCTGTTTATATGTTTTTAACTTTTGGCAAGTGTTGGGGGTTGAGGTGGTAAGAACACAAATTCACACTGGCTGAATTCTCCTGCTTGTGAGCAGTCGCTTCTGTATTCCCTGCACGGTAGATAGGCAGAGGCAGTCCTCTCAGTGATGCTTGTTTTGACCCAGTATCAGCTGGCTTGGAGCTCACCTTGCAGCTAGGGTTGATCTTGAACTTGGGTTAGTGCTCCTGCTTCTGGCCCTCAGTGCTCAGACTCCAGGTGCACACTGGTTCTGCTCATTGATTTTTAAAGTCCCTTGCATTTGGTGACGTTCATCTCTCTTCTCTCATTTACACATTTTACGCTCTCTGAGTTTTTCCAGCTTATTTACTCTCTGAATGGTTTAGTATAGAAAGTGACAATTCAGATTCGATTCAATGTGAATGAAGATTTTTCTCGAATGTCTTGTGTTTGGTAAGAGTTTGTGTCATGTCTCTGAAACCCAGGTGCCCAATATTTCCAGAACCTAAAACATGTGCTGTCTGTTCTTCAGTGGGATTCCCTTATGTTGCGAATCATGGGTACTGACCCATGTGACACCACGTGAAAGACAGACAACCTTTATGGGTTGATTTATAAGAAGCTCTCGTCTTGATTTATTTCTAAATTAACTTAGATGCCGATAGCTACCATGGCCTCTCTAGCGTTCTTAACTTTAGCCAAACTGGGTCTTGACAGTGACCAGGTGATCACAGCCTTCAGCTTTTAGATACTATACTCCTATAGTCATTTGAATGACAACAGCCCCCATTGGCCCGCAGGGAGCAGCACTATTAGGAGGTGTGGCCTTGTTGGAGGAAGCATGTTTCTTCCCCCACCCCCAGCCTGCCCCCAGCTTTGAGGTTTAAGAAGCTGAAGCTAGGTCCAGTATCATTCTCTTTCTACTGCCTTTGAATCTGGATGTAGAACCCTCAACCTCCTCTCCCGCACCATGTCTGCCTCCATGCCCCCATGTCTCCACGCTTCCTGCTGTGATGATAATGGACTAAACCTCTGTAAGCCAGCCTCAATGAAATGCTTTCCTTTATAAGAGTTTCCATGGTCATGTTGTCTCTTCACAGCAATAGAAAGAATCTAAAGTAAGGACGGATTTGACATTCTGCTGCTTAGATTGGCTGATTCATTATAAAGAAAACTTAAAAAAGACTTTGGGTGAGAAATGAATATGAAAACCTGCTGTAAAATATAGACACCTTAGGGACTTCTACACAGTTTACTATTTGTTGCTGTAGAGATGGCACTGCTGGACTAAGGGATTCGTGGTGGGTACCAAGCCCATTCCTCTGTCTCTTCCTAACCCTGTTATTTCTCTAAGGCTTTGGTCTCTTCAACATTTTAATAGGCTGCTTATTTATTTATTCATTTATTTATTTTTTACATAATGCGGAGGCCAGAGGAAAGTTTATGGGAGTTGGGTCTCTCCTTCTGCCATGTAGTACAGGAATTGAATTTGAGTCACAGGTTTGGTGATAGGTAACTTTCCTCACTGATCCACCTTGCTGGCCTTTTGTTTCCTAATTATTCTCTCTCTCTCTCTCTCTCTCTCTCTCTCTCTCTCTCTCTCTCTCACACACACACACACACACACACACACACACATGTACACACACACATGTACACACACATACATGGTGCACAGACATACGTGTAAGCAAACACACACACATAAACCACACATAAACCAAAATACATAAATTTAAAAATTGCACAACGCGGATCTTCCTGCCCACACGTCTGCTGTGGAAATCCCATGGATTCCTGCCCAGTGAAGATAAGTGTTTGATAGCAGAGTGCATCCGGACGGCAGGTCTCAATGCAGAGCTTCCAGCAAGGGGTTGCCTGGGATTGGCAGGATTTGTCATGACTGTCATAATGACACAGCTGATGAGGTGGGTGAGGCAGGACTTCCCACGATCTCATAGCACACACCTGCGATCTTGCACACAGAAAGTTTTCTTGTAGCAAATTGAACAGACTCCACACTAGGGAATACGGGATTGGAGGAGGGTCTTTGGTTTGGAGTCATGAGACTTAATTAAAGTGTGGATGCTGGTACAGCTCCCAAGACACCAAGGCAGCTGTGCTGTCTGCTGTTAAAAGACATCCTGTGGGTACCACTTTCTCCAAGACATTGGCATTTGTGCAGCCTTCTGCCTATACTGTCTGACAACAGTCGCTGTCGTTCTACAAGCACATCTTCTTGTGCCTTCTTTATCATGCTGGTCATACTCCATCCTGAGGCCCTGTACCCTGGCTGCGACCTCTGCTGACAATTCTCCTGGATAGCTCTTCCTCATCTCTTCACATCCCTTTGCATAAGACATCGTATCTGCAATTGCCTTTTGGAAAATCTTAACCATTCTTCCATGTTCCTGATTCCTACCAGACATCTCTAGCTATATTATTACTTAATACTTTGTGAACTACTGTATGTATGTGAATTAGTTTTCTCTTCTCCCACTAGGATGTAAGGTCTACAAGTTATTTGTGAGGGAGGGAGGAAAAGGTAGGAAAGATAGATAGATGAGAGAGAGAGAGAGAGAGAAAGAGAGGGAGGGAGAGAGAGAGAGAGAGAGAGAGAGAGGAGGGGAGGGACAAAGGAGAGAAGGAGGGAGAGGAAGAGGGGAGACAGATATTGATTAATGTACAATAGATGCTTCATGGATTAGAGCTGTTGACTGAGAGAATAAATAAATATATTATAAATGAGCAAACATAAAAATGACTAGAAAATGCAGGGAGACCTGGAGCTCTGAAGTACAATAGCAATAGCAAAAGGCTGGAGACATGGCTCAGTACTTAGGAGCACGGGCTGCTCTTGCAGAAAGACCTAGGCTTGGTTTCCAGCACATACATGGCAGTTCTAGTTCTAGGGAATCCATTACTTTCTTCTGGCCTCCGGGCACCAGGCATGCATGTGGCGCACAGGCATACACGTGTGTGTGTGTGTGTGTGTGTGAACATGCTGTGGTGCATGTGTGAAGGTCAGAGGACAACCTTTGGGAGTCAATTTTCTCCTTCCATCACATGGGATCCAGAGGTCATCAGGGCATCAGCTTGATAGTAAGCATTCTTTCCCATCAAGCCATCTTGGCCTCGACAAAGACTGTGTTTCTAAAGGGATGAACTTGAGGAATATATAGGTGTGTGTACTGTAATCCATGTGCATAGGCATATGCGTGCAGAGGCCAGAGACTGTGTAGCTTCCTCCTTCACTCTTCACCTTATTAACTTTTTGAGAGTCTCTTATGTGGGTGCTGGGGATTTGAACTCGGGTCCTTTTGCTTTCAGCAAGCATCCTTACACATCGAGCCACCTTCCCAGTCACAGATCGTCTTTCTTAAACTTAACAAAAGTGACTCTCAAGTTCATTGAAAGAACAAATGTGAGAGAAGCCAAGGGATGTATAAAAAGAGGAACGTTGAAGAGGCTCATCCCAGTTTTAGTGACACTGATTATAAAGCTAAACTAACAACAAAAAAAATGTCCTTCTTGTGCCAGAGTGGTGTGAATCTAGGAGCTAGGGAAGGGATACAAAGATCTAACTGACAGCATCACGGGCTGGTCTGTGGGAAGGGTCTCCCACACATTGCTTTCTTGCTTCTTGCAGCATCACTTCGAGTGCTAGAGCATCATGACCTCAGGACCCGTCTATTATAGACAAAGGAATGAGGTTGTGACAGTCTCTTCCCACCCAGCCCAAAGCTGCCCAGGCAGCAAGCACACTAGCCCCAGAATCCGAACCCAGACCCAGCACCAATGATCAGACTCAAACCTTTCACACCGTTTGAAGAAGAGATGAACAGCTCTCAGGTAGATATGTGGAAAACAGTCTCATACTGATTTAATTGTGAGAGGTGAAGACACAGCAAATACTTTGTTTTCCCTCCCCTCAAAGTCTTTTATAACAAAATCCACGCCACAGGAAGGTCACTCTTCATTTTCAAATGTCTATAGGTATATGCCTTAAAGTTAGATCAATCTGCAAATTGGAGAGCTAGCCAATGCTAAAATACAAGCGAGGTGAGCACAGGGTATAGTGGTTCACTCCTGTAATCTCACTGTTTGGGAGGCTAAGGCAGGAGGATTGATAGTCTGGGGCCAGCCTTGCTACACAGTGAGCAATAGTCCAGGCCAGCTTGGACAAAACAGGGAGAACTTGACCACTTAAACAGACAAGCTGAGCTGGGATCGGGGTGGAGCTCAGTTGGAAGAGTACTTGCCCAGGATATGCAAAAGCATGAGTTTTCTCCTTAACATCTCTCCTTAGCCAGGTGAGATGCTGAATGTCATTAATCTTAACACCCTTGGAGGTGGATGAAGGACGATTAGAAATTCAAGGTCATCTCCAGCTACATAATGAATTCCAGGTCAGCTTGGGACGCATGAGACCCTGCTTCAAAAAACAAACCCAACCCAAAACAAAACCAAACCCCAAACAAAACAAAATACCCTCAAATTACAAACCGCAATCCCCAAGCCCCACAAAAATATGGGGTAGGATATTTAAATAATATAAAAAAAGTATTTTTAGTGTGGGTGAAGAGAGCTGTTTGCAAAGCAGCACGCATAATGTGATACCGTGTCTATAAAATGTTTTTCTATGCATCTGGATCCTAGAAGAAAAAACCCTGCCATTGTGTTCTATGAATGCAAAGCAGGCTCCCAGCGAGGAATGCAGCTACTGATGTTCACTGTTGTGAGTTAGCCTGTCACCAGCAGCAGACAGAAATGGCATCCCAATTCTTTGTATGGATAGATGCCAAGGTCTTCCTGCCACAAGCGGTGCTTAACCTGTCACTGTAATCAACCAGCCCAAATGACAGCCCAACTTTGTTTGTTCCAAATTCCCACAGGATTCTGGATCTTCCTCAATGTGAGTGGTCAAGCCACGAAAAAGAAGGCTTTTAAACTCTTTTTTGAGGTCTTAAAAAAAAAAGCTATTAGAATGAAGACCTTATTTCTTATCTGGTTGCAGGGCTGGAGGGAAGCCATTCTCTCAGTTGTCTTCATTAGTGATGGATGCCGTGGTCCACACATGAGCTCCTTTTCTGTGTCTGGAGTCCCAGAAGGTTAGGGGATGCTGGAGGTTGAGGGATGCTACAGGGGGATGCTGCAGCAGGAAGGATGCTAAGGCGGAGGGGATGCAAGAGTGTGGTGGACACTGGATGGCAGGCCACTCTGAAGGGCCAAGAGGAAGGCCGGAGGTGCTGGAGAATGACAGTACCCGGGTCCCAGCGCATTAACTGTTCCTACCCCCGTGGGAGTAGCACTTGCGGCTTTGTGTTCTGATTATTTAATAGGAGTCAGCCTGCCCAGTTAACATACATGAAGGACACATCAAGGTTTCGTCTCCTCATCCGCAGCACTTTGTACTCTGTGTGGTGTTGGGGAAGGAGCTTTGACTTGGGGATTCCCCAGGTCTTCCTGGAATCTCCTGTGTCACTCTGGGCAAGGCTTTTAAGCTTTTTTAAAACTTTCTTTCATCATCTATAAAATGTGTCTAATGTGCCAATGTGATCTTTAATAAGACTAAGGACGTGACAGAGCTAGCCCAGAGCCTGGCCCATAGGAATCTCTCACCGGCTGGGGACTGAAGACTTGACCTAGTGACTCCCTGGGTGGGGCTGACGCCTCTGGGTGGGTGGAGAGGATACTTTCTGGCAGTAATCAAGATCGGCCACTAGGAGGAGCTCGAGCTCCATGATTGATTGTTTTCACGGTCCTTTCCCAAGCTTGGCTGCTGGATTCAACCCCTGCAACACTGAATTTATTACTTAAGAGTCAGTGCCTGGCCTGGCCTGCCTTGCCCTGCCCCGGCATTCTTTTTATTTTTTTCCTACCTAGTTCCTTTTTGGGCACCTAAGTCTTGTTGACTTCATAACTGTGCACATGGCGTACATTTGACTGACGGCCAATGTACGTTTTGGTAAGAAGGCTTCTGTCCTTAGCTTTGGGAAAAGTGAAGCAGGCCCGGGTTCATTAGCAATCAAGGAAGACATTTGTGCTCCCAAGTGTACTGGATTACTTCTTTCCTGTCTCAGAAGACACATTCTTGGTTCTCATCTCTTTTTCTTCTCCCTGCTATTTCTGAAATGTTCCACGAGCTCTAGTGATATATATCCAGCTCACGGGCTGACTTTGAGAACTGTCAAGAGTGAGCCCAGTTTGCCCTGAGATGACGAGACTGTTCATCTGCGTGGTGCTAGGATCTTGGGTTTCAATTTTTCATCAGGAAAAACAAGATAACCAGGCTGGGCATTTTCTTTTTCATTTTTTATTGGTTATTTTTTTTATTGCTCCTTCCCAGTTTCCTTTCCACAAACCCCATATCCCTCTTCCCTTCCCCCTGCCTCTATGAGGGTGCTTTCCCAACTGCCTACCCATTCCTGCCTCAGTGCCCTAGCATTCCCCTATCCTGGGTCATCAGGCCTTCATAGGACCTAGGCCCTCTCCTCCCAGTGATGCCCAATAAGGCCATCCTCTGTTACATATCCAGCCGGAGCCATAGGTACCCGCTGTGTACTCTTTGACTGTTGGATTAGTCCCTGGGAGTTCTGGGGGGTCTGGTAGGTTGATATTGTTGTTCTTCCTATGGGGTTACAAACCCCTTCAGCTTCTTCAGTCCTTCGTATTTTCTAACACAGTTCTAGGACTGACATCTTCCCATTTACCAACAGACGGCCACACCCACAAGCCCAGTTCTCTGGCTCACATGAGTTGCACAAATTCCAGTTGTGAAGAGGTGCGTCGGACGACATGTCGCTGTGATTTATGAGTGTGTGGCAGTGTAGCCCTGGAAGTCACATAGAGGCTTTCTCAGAGATGCTAAGCCTTGGAACAAACTTTGCTCAGCAAGGCATGGGCACATCAAACACTCTGGCAGTCCTTGGCTTTGGGGTCTGTGGGTCTCCTGCACAGTCTTGTGTTCTGGGAATTTACTTCATTTGCTAGGAGAGACGAGAACACACTGTAAGAAGGCAATGGGTAGGAACATAATCGTGGAAGCCAGCGGTCCAGCCGCTAGGATAAGCACTCAGCCTTCTGATGTTTGAGGGGCACTTGGTATTGACTGCAGGGAGAGGGCTCAGGGACAAGAGAAAGACGGGGACACAAACATCAAGTCTGTGAACAATGAATTTTAGAAACTGACAGAGGCATGTGAGGGAAGGGTTGAAATGCACTGGGTACCTGTCTTTAAACACTGCCTGTCTTTGGGGAGGACTGTGAGTGAGTGAGTGCTTGAAAACAGTTAACACGCAACACAGATGAGTTACTATAGTGGACATCTTTATGAGACCATCCCTGCTGACAGTAAAGATGGGCACAATGCCAAACAGCAATTTCAGTAGCATGGTGACCCAGCATGAGTCGCTAGGCTTGGCCCTGGCTTTTGCTTCCACTTATAAGCCCCTCCCCGACGACGATGGAACATAGGAACCTGTCCTAAAAGATGCCATCCTCTGTGTGAGTCATGCAGGCTGGGACTGCCAACCTTGTAGGCAGGGCATGGATGACACTCTAGGGATGTGTACCCAGCTGCAGTTTTGTAAAAGTAGGGTTTCTGGGGATTACAGTTGCAGTTGGCATACAGTAGGAACACAATAATTGCTTCCTAGCACACTGTGGCATCCTGAAGTGAAACTGGAATCCTGGAGCTTATGTGCCTGGAACCACAAGCAACCGGGAGTAGAGACAGGACGAGGTGTGCTGGTGGTCTGGGAAGACAGGAGACACCCCCAAACTTGGTTGGTACGTCCCTCCAACCATGATGTGTTTGTGGTATGAGGGAACCAAGGCTGTCACCTTGAGCTTAATCTTGTCCTTTGGGTCACATGGTCAGCCGTGTCTTTGCCTCTCTTGTCTCCATTCCTCTCTCTTCCTTCTTCTTGGGACACCTGGGCTAAGACACTTTTTAAAAAAAGATTTATTTATGTATTTATTTATTTATGTATGTGAGTACACTGTAGCTGTCTTCAGACACACCGAAAGAGGGCATCAGATCCCATTACAGATGGTTGTGAGCCACCATGTGGTTGCTGGGAATTGAACTCAGGATCTTTGAAAGAGTAGTCAGTGCTCTTAACCACTGAGCCATCTCTCCAGCCCCACTAAGACACTTCTTAAACACAAGTCTTGTCAGCATCTGCTGCTATCACCCTTGTTCTTCTCCAGGGCTACCTGGGCTGGAGAGTTCACTCAGAACAAGAAAGCCATCAGCAGTGTGTATGCACTAAGCCATGCATGACAAGTGCAAAGTGTCTGTTTTCTTATCCCCTACCACGAATGGACGGCCAGCTCTCATGTTCATAGCCCAGAAATTTCAAAGGATTCTTATGAAAATAACGTACAAATTCACTTAGGCTCAATTTTGTTTTTGGAAGCTCATGGACAATTTTATTAGAGTCTCAGAGAAAAACAACAACAGGACAGGCATGCTTTAAGTCTCAGCAGCTGCTGGCATGGAGACAAGGGGGAGGAAGAGAGAAAGGCATGCTTTTAGTTTAGGTATGAAGGTTAGCAAAATGGCGGCAAGACAAGCATCAGTATAGGGAAAGAGTAGGGTGCTTTCAGGAGGAAGGAAAGCCACAAGTGTTAGAGAGAACACATGACAGACTCATAGTTCTGCGAGCCAGTGCTAGGCTCAGCATTTATTGGTGGTGGGGGCGGGTGGGGTGTGATGTGTGTATGTGGGGCAAGGCTTAACCATCACTTCTGCGGTGTGATGAACAGCCATGCAAACCTGTCCGTGAGTATAAAACAAGGCCTGAGTGGGCAGAGATGTCCTGGAAACAGGGCAGCATCCTGCAGCAAGACAATGTCCCCAGTGTACAGCTGGGTTTGACCACAGGTTTAAGCAAAACAACACAAGATGTTTTCACGGCAGCATTGAATTTTTCTCTTTAGAGATCACGGGCATTGAACCCAGTGCTTTGTGCATGCTAACCATTTGCTCTTCCACTGAGCTATATGGCCAGCCACACAACTGTATGTCAGTAACCACTTATCTCCTTCAGAGTTAATAATCTGCCGTGTCTAACACGGCCTGGTATTTAAACGTGAATGAGTCAGTTAGGGAATGGAGGAAGAACAGACACACAGACACTGAAGCTACTATCAGGTGGACTGTGTGAACCTTAGTGCTGGGACCTCAGCAGGTTTCTTAAGCCCAGCACAGCGGGTGGGGTTAGCTGTCCTATAGGTGGTCTCTGTAGGTGAACGGTCCAATGATGTAAACATCCAGGAGGAAGCCGCGGTTACCGGCTTCTGCACACATTTGTCCTCGGACCAGAGGCAGGCCTTGCCATCCTTCTGAGCCGTGGGGCTTGTGAACTGGGGACAGGGGAGGTAGGCACATGCAGGCTCCTGCTCACTAGTAAAGGCTTCCTTGATGATTCTGTTGTTGTTTTTTCACCTGACTGCCTCCTTTGCTCTGCGTTTTGATCTTATGAGGTTCTGTCTGTCAGTTGGTTCCATACTTTTCTGAGTGACTGAAATCCCATTAAGAGAGTCCTTGTCTGTGCCTGCATTTTGAAGCATTTCCCCTACACCTCCTTCCTTTCTGGAGTATTTCGGGTCTTACATTAGGTCTTTGATCCATCTGGGCCTGACTTTGTCCAGGTGAGAGGTTATGATCTAGTTCACTTTTCTCTGTGCTGACATTCAGTCTTTTTTTCTCTTTTAATTCTCATATATTACAACCTGATTGTAATTTTCTCTTCCTTCCTTGCCTGAATCCACTTTCCTCCACTCTGTTGTACCCCAACTCTCCCTCCCCTCAGAAAAGAGCAGGCCTCCTGGGGATATCAACTAAACATGACATAACAAACTACAATAAGACCAGGAACATACCATCACACCAAGGCTCGACAAGGCAACGCAGTAGGAGAAGGGTCCTGCAAGCAGGCAGAAGCATCAGAGACAGCACTTGCTCCCACTGCGTCTTGCAAGAACACCAAGCTACTCAGCCATAACATATATGCAGAGGACCCAGGTCAGACCCCAAGTCTCTGTGAGTCCCCATGAGTCCCAGTCAGTTGACTCTGTGGGCTATGTTCTTGTGGTGTCCCTCACCCCTCTGGTACCTCTGATCCTTCCTTCTCTTCCTCTTTTTCTTCCCCCTGCCCCTCCCCCACCCCTCCCCCTGCCCCTCCTTCCCTCCTCCTCCTCCTCCCCCTTCCCCCTCCCCCCCAGGATTCTCTGAGCTTTGTCTAATCTTTGGCTGTGGAATCCCCATCTACTCCCATCAGCTGCTGGATGAAGTCTCTTTGGCTTCTCTGATGATGGTTCTGCTAGGCTCTGGTCTCAGAACCCTCTGCAGGGAGGCCAAATTGTAGGTGAAAGGTTTTGTGACTGGGTTGGTGAACCAACCCCAACACTTGAGGCCTTGTCTGGTTGCAGAAGATGACCAGTTCAGGCTCTCTGTCCTCACTCCCAGGTGTCTTTGCTGGGTTACTCTTGTAGATTCCATGGAGTTTCCATTGTGCTAGGTTTCCACCTCGCACCCCCAAAATTTTCTCTAGTATTTTCTCTCTCTCCTTTACCTGATCCCCCCTGTTCCTATTCCCACCCACTCTCAGTCCACCCACAAAACCTCTTCTCCCCCTTTCCCAGGGAAGCTGTTTCGTTCTCCCTTAAGCCCTCCTTGTTACTTAGCCTCTCTGGGTTTGTGGATGGTAGCACGACTGTCTTTTACTTTATGGCTAATATCCATTTATAAGTGGATGTACTCAGACCATGTTTGTCTTTCTGGGTCTGGGTTACCTCACTTTGGATGACGTTTTTCTAGTTCCATTCATTTGCCTGCAAATTTCGTGATGTCATTTTTTTTTAAACAGCTGAGTAATACCCTATCGTATACACGTGCCACATTTTCTTCATCCAGCTTTGGTTGAGGGACATCTAGGTTACCTCCAGGTCCTAGATTCTATGAATGAAGCTGCTATGACTATGTCTGAGGAAGGGCAGACATTAGTTTTACCAGCATCATTTGTTAAAGAGGCTGTCTTTTTTTTTTCCAATGTATATTTTGGAATCTTTACCAAAAAAACAAAAAGTCAGGTGGCTCCGTCTCTGTGGGTGCAGAATCCGCTCTCTGTTCTGTCCATTGATCCATGTGTCACCTTCTGTGCCAATTCCGTGCTGCTTTGATTATTATTGCTCTGCAGTATAACCTGGGGTCACGTGTGGTAATTGCTCCAGCATCCGTCTGTGTGCTCAGTATTGCTCTGGCTGTCTGGGCTCTTCTGTGCTTCCTTATTTTTTTTTTGAAGTATTTTATTTTTTATTTTATGTATGATTTGCCTATATGTATCTAAGAATACCACATGCAGGGAGTGTTGGTGGAGGCCAGAAGAGGGATCTGATTCCTGGAAGTGGAGTTACAGGTGGTTGTGAACCAACATGTGGGTGCTGGGAACCAAGCCTGGGTCCTCTGGAAGAGCAACAAGAGCTCTTTTAATGGCTGGAGCATCTCTCCAGCCCCTCCAGATGAATTTGGCTGCCCCTAGAGGCGGTTCAGGTGTGGCTGCTGTGTCACATGTGCGTCAGTAGGTGGCAGAGAGGAGAGAGGCTGTGTCTACATTCAGCGTTCTGACCTGTGAACTTGTGGATGATTAGTGGCCTAGTATTCCCTGAAAAAAGGGAGCCCGAGATGATCACGAGTCTGCAGTCAGAGAGCCTGGATAGGGAGTTAGCCTGAGATGACCACCAGTCTGGTGCCAAGCAGGCCCAGGGTGGGAGCAAGCTGGATACTAGAAGAATCCTGCCTGGGATGGTGGACCCTGGGCCTGTGTGAGCCTGAGACAAATAACACTTGCAAGGTGTCACTTCTGTGGGCTGAGCCAGTCCAGGAGAGAACCTGAGATGATCACCAGACTGGTGTCAAGGGGCCCAGACAGGGAGTTAGCCTGAGATGCCCACTAGTCCTGTGCCATGCAGACCTGGTGGGGGATATGGGACAGACCATGGTAAAGATGACTCCTACCTGGCACCCAAGCAGGGCATAGCACTCCTGAGACCACTCCTGAGATGACACTCAGAGACCCCAGATGCCACTAAGAGGAGCAAGAAAGTGGTGGAGAAATGGCAGAGAAAGAGAAGCAGAAGGGTCAGTGCACAATGAAGAGAGGCAGAGCTGGAGACTTGAGGGCAGCGAGGAGCATCCTGCCCTGATGTGAGTAGCCTGTGATGACCTGTGCTACCAGTAGGGGCCACATCTGGGTCTGCGGCCCTGCAGTGCAGGGTCTGTTACCATCAAAGGCTTAGCAGATGTCCCTGGTCTGGGTTGCAGGGCAGGGGCATTTTGATGCCTGAGGGTTATACAGAACTGGCTCCACCCCTCTACTGGGCCTTGTGGGAAAGCTGGCCCTGGGGTCATGAGAGCAGGAGAGCTGACCCCACCTCCACCAGCTGCAGTACTTGGGAGAGCAGGCCCTGCACCTTGCCTGGGCAGCACAGTGGAGCTGACCATGATGGCAGGAGCACAGGTGAGCTGGGCCTGAGGGCATGAGCTTGGGAGGGCTGGCTCTGGCACTTGCTTGTTATGAGGTGACACGGGCAAGGGAGAGATGCCAATTCCTTGCCCCTTGCCATCTATGGCAGACAGGAGAGCTGGCCCCAAAGTCATCAGAGTGGGTGAGCTAGCCCTGCCCCTCATCGGTTGCAGGAGATGAGCAGGAGAGCAGACCTTGTACCTCACCTGGGCAGCACAGCAGAGCTGGCCCTGGGTGTGGGGGTTATGGGTGAGCCATCCCTGGGGGCATGGGTGTGGGAGAGCTGGCTCTACCTCTTGTATGCCATCCCTATTGCTGTAGACACCACCTTGACCTTGAATTGGCCTTGACGGAGACATGAGTGTAGGAGAGCTGTGCCTGCCCCCGACCTATTGCAGCATAGTTGACCCTGATGGCTGTGTGTGTGTGTGTGTGTGTGTGTGTGTGTGTGTGTGTGTGAGCTATCCCTGAGGGTATGGATATGGGAGAGCTGGCTCTGCAACTTGACATCAGTGTGGATGAGAGAGAAATGCCTCCCCCTTTACCCCTTGCTACCTATGACAGGGGGAAGACCTGGCCCTGGGGTCATGAGGGTAGAAGAGCTGTAGCTATCTCTCACTTGCTGCAGCACTTGGAAGCGTAGGCCCTGCACCTATCCTGGGCAGCATAGTAGAGCTAGCCCTGGATGTGGGGGTTGCAGGTGAGCCATCCCTGAGGGTGTTAGCACAGGAAAACTGTCCCTGCCTCTTTTTTGCTGGGCAGTGGCATGGATGGAGGGATGCCCTCCTCCCCTCACTCATCCCTTAAGATCTATGGCAGGTGGGACAGCTGGCCTCAGGGTCATGAGAGTGGGAGAACTGGTCATGTTCCTCACCAGCTGTAACACTTTGGAGAGTGAGCAGCACATTTCACTTGGACAGCAGGCTAGAGCTGGCTCTAGTTGCTGGGGTTGCTGATGAGCAGGACCCCAGGGTGTGAGACTGGGGGAGCCACCAGGCTGACCAGCTCAGATACCTCTCAGGCCCAGATTCAGGGCTTTGGATTGGCCTACCACAACATCAACCCCATAGGTCAACTACTGGAATTCATGAAGGGGTTGGTCCTACTGATCCAAAACTATAGGATCTCCATGACACAGGACAACTACAGGTTATCTCAAAGGAGTTCCAATGTAGTTCAAGTATTGATAGTGTAGCAGAAGCTGGCTTGAACCAGACCAATGAGTCACTGCAATGAACATTTGCAAGTAAAGATGTGTGGATGAAAGGGTATACTGTGGGACACCCTGTGACACACTACAGCTTCTACAGTGACATTTTTTTTTCCTCTCTTGCAGTGAAGGTTGCAAGGGTGGAGGGTGGGTACAAGGAGAGATAAGTGGGATTGGGGTGCATGATATGAAATTCACAAAGAACCAATAAAAAGTTAAAAAGATAACATTGGAATTTTGATGAGGATTGAATGAGATTTGTAGAGGGAATTATAGCCCTCTCCACAACATTATGGCTTCCAATCTGTGAATGTGGAAGTTCTTTTGATCTTCTAGTGTCTTTTTAAGTTTCATATTTAAATGTTTTAAGGTCTTCTTTGTAAAGATCTTCTATCTTCTTGGCTAGGTATATTTCAAGGTATGAGTGGGATTGTTTTTTTGATTTATTTATCAACTTGTTTGTTATTGGTATATAACAAGGGCACTGATTTTTGCACATTTTTTTTTCATTTTCTGCCACTTTGCCAAAAGTTTTAATCAGACTTAAGAGTTCGTTGATATAGTCCTTAGGGTCTCTTTTATATAGGATTATATAATTCTCAAATAAGGACATTTTGATGTCTTTGATTTCTTTTTGTATCCATTTTATTTTCTTCTCCTGTCTTGCTGTTCTAGCTGTAGTTTCAAGCACTATTTTTAGTAAGACTAGACACTTTTGTCTTGGTCATGACTTTAGCTTTGGCCAATTTGATATATGATGGCTATAGGTTCATTGTATATAGGTATAATCATGTTGAGATATGTACCTTCTACTGGTCTTTTTAGAAGACCTGTCCCCCAGTATTTCTATCTCCTTAGTGAACTCCTTTTTTATATCTTGTGTTGACTTCCTTATTTTATTCAGGTATTTCCATTCCTTTCAATCTGATGAAGAGTTTTCTGTACACTCTTTGATTTCTTTGAACATATTTATAATAATCCTTTTGATTTTTTTTCTGGCCTGGGATTTCATTTAATTCCTTCTCATTGCAGGGTATTACTGTGGGGCTAGTAATTTTTTTTTTTTGGAGAGTCATGTTTCCTCGACTTTTCATATTTTTAATGTTTTTGTTTAATTGAGATTTATGCATTTGGGATCAGGTAATTTACTGAATTAAAACATAACCCTTATTCTTTTAGTGGAAGTGCCTCCAACATTCAAGAAAGACTAGTTTGAAGTAGAGTTAAGTTGTCGTTTCTCTCCATTGGACTGGGGAGTCTAGCTAGGTAGTTAGACTCATAGACTAGCACTTGGGGCCTTAGGCTCAGTTCCATAGTGTTACTCTAGAAATAGAAAGTAGAATACTTTTCATAAAAGCAATCACTATTAGCAGATGCTAATGAGCACAAGAACTACTATGATAATACAGTAAAGATCAGTTAAATAGCAACTATCTCTTTGACTCCAATCATTTAAAGAAGTGAATTGGCCTGGAATGATGGCTTGGTGGGTAAATACATTTGCTGCCAAGCCTGCTGCCAGCTTAAGTCCTTAGTGGTGGAGAGACCTGACTTGTATAAGCTGTCCCATGATTTCCAGATCTATGCCCTGGCACAGATATTAGTTACTGAAGGTATGAGTGGTATAGAAAAAAACAGAGTAAGCATGGTGATTAGTTTTGTGGTTAAAAAAAAGAAAAAAAATGGAGGAGGGGAAGTAAATAGAAATGAGAATAATAGGGGAGAGTGTGGGCAAGACCAGGCAGCTCTGGCTGAAGGTAGACAGAAACCAGAAACGGGGAACTATAATCACACGGCCTAAGACAGCCCCACTAGATAGTCTTAAAGGATGTAGGTAGATAGAAGTAGTATTAGAAATGGAAAAAGGAAAATCTCATGAAAGTCATTAGTTTAGAACTTCCCTACTAGTCGAATTTTTGTGTTGTGAAAAAAAAATAACTGTCTGTTCTGGCCTGTCAGTAATTAAATGTGAAGTTTCCAAGTTGCGGTATATTACCTGAATTTCTTTCTTTATGATGGAAAAGAAGCAGCCTGACAATCTGAACTCTGTCATCTCTCATTCATGTGACTTCTAAGCTAGCTAGTTCGGTTCTCTGAGCCTTAGAATCCCTGTTTGCAGAGTAAGGGGAATAAGGCAAGAAACACAGAAAGGGAGGTCCTTGACTTCCCTGACACAGTGGGAGTATCTGACAGAGACTGTGATATATGTACATCGAGGTTTGTGGGTGGACACCTGGTTGATGGATGGAAACAGCCACGGACAGACAGCTAGACTAGTGAGCAGATGGAGACTCGAATGAGTGGGTAGAGAACGATGGATGGAAGGAGATGGTGAGAGTGAAGGATAGGAAGGGGCTCTGATGGCAATTACGACCATGGTGAATTAACAGAACCTGTAATGTATGGATGAAGACTGTATAGGGGTTGGGATTGGGATGGATGGAACAACAGACAGATGCAGACTGTGGTGGACAGTGATTGTGATGGGAATTGTGACTGTGGAACCTGAAAGGAGGCTCTGATGGGGGAGCAGAGACTGATGGACAGATGGTGACTGTGACGGATGGATTCACGATGGAGCCTGTGAGGATGGATGGAACCTTATAAACAGACTGATACAGGTTGCTGTGGATGGAGACCGTGATAAACAGAGGCTGTGATGGATGAAGACTTTGGTGGGGTGAGGACTGTGACGGACAAACAGTGCTGACGTTGGATGGATGCTCTGATAGCTGGATGGAGGTTGTGAGGGATGAAGGAAGACTGATGAAGATGGAGACTGTGACAGATGGAAGTAGTAGTGGGTGAGACTTTGATGGGGATTGAAGCCGTCCTAGGTAGATGGGGTTATCGCAGATGCGAGACTGTTATGACCTTTCTGGGTTGTGAAGCTAGACAAAGGCCAAATTTACTTTGAACACAACTGTGGTCCCTCTGTGGCAGACATTGTAAGGGTCTCTCAGTTCTTGTAGGAATGACTTTAGTCAAGAGACACAAACAGTTTGTACACACACACACACTTATTTAGCAAAGCAGCAGTTAAGTTAGCGAAACTGAGCAGAACACTCCAAAGAGACTCTGGAGTAGGCTACCCTGAGTGGAATGGAATAGCACCCTAGAAGAACCTAGTGGGTTCTATGTGGTGAATTTCTGTTGTTTTGTGGAGACAGAATTTCTCCATATAGCCTTGGCTGGACTGGAACTCACTATGTAGATCATGCTGGCTTTTAACTCACAGAAATACACATGTTTCTGTCTCCCAGGTGCTGGGAATAGTTATACAGTAGCATGACCAGCTATCTAGTAGATTTTAGGCACTTTTATGAATATTTAAGAAATGAGTGGCATATTCATGGGATAAGATTCTTTGTTCCAAATCATAGTGGACTGGATTTCCCTTTTAGGGAATTTCCTCCCATGATCTCCATAAAAGTGGAGGAGTGTCAAAACAGCAATGCAGGTGATCTTTGGATGACATCATCTCTTTTGAGACCAAGGATCCTTTGTTAGCATACATGTGTAGGCAAATGCCCAGGTGGCCTAGTTTCTGGTGTATCGGAAACAGCGTAACTGCAGCTTCAAGGATATCTAACCACAAAGGGGCACCTGACCTTCAGGCAACAGAGCTACATGATGCAACTGCAGTTTTCCTCAGTGACATCACAGCTAACTACTCCCCGTCTGGAATAGAGATATGAATGTAGAGGGCGCTTTGATATTATATCCGTTTAACAACAACAAAAGCAGTACGTTTACTCTTGGGGGTCTATGAGCTTTCTAATTATAAATGTTTAGCCAGATTTACAGTATCAGGCATGTGTCTTCTCCTATAGAGTAGGCTTTAAATACAATTAGAAAGCAGTTTGTTGTCCCCATAACATTCGTGCCATGATGGCACTGATGAGCATATTTGCCCACGCTAGTTGTTATAATATAGCTCACAGGATTCCCCCTGGGGAAGACTATTAATGGCTTTTCTCCTGAGCAGCCTGCATAGAACCTTCTGGTACTCAGAAAGCTAGTCACCAGAGAGGTATCTTCTAGGTCATTGATTTTTCCTTGTCCTGTGATCAAAGTATGTTGTGTCTTTGGCAGTAGGGTCTTACATCAAGTTCTGGTAGGCAACCAAGAGCAATGGTGGTCATCCAATTTGGGCCCCCATATTTACCTTCCTCAGTGTTTGTTTCTTCACCATTTTCATCCTAACATTCCTCTTGATTGTCACATTTGTTTTTACCATAACACATCTACAGGGATCTTGACTCTTGAGGGAGGAGTATGAGTTGCAAGACCTTTTCTAGCAGGCAGAACTGGGCATCTGATATTTCTTTGGAATGATAGTGAGAAGGTAGGCAAATTACGGTGCATATAATCACTCCAGACCTCCTTGTTGAGTAGGACCTCCAGGACAGTGAAATCACTCAATACAGAATAGATATCAAGTAGAGTTTGAAGAAATGGTTCCTTACTACCTGTTATCCATCATAAGCCTTATGGTCTACACTAATTTAGCGCTTCTTGGGAAGCAGGCCCTACATCTACTGCTTTAAGAGACAATCGTGTTAAACCTCTGAGCCCTTCCTGCAAGGTGGGTGCCAATATAATCACTCTGGATGTGTTAGGCTGATAAGAGTCCTGGCTTCCCACAGTCTAGCTGCCTCCCCAGGCATTGGCACTTCCTTCTGTTGGTGATGACCCAGAGCTCACAGCCACCAGCTCTTTGATGCCCAGCTTCAGGCTCCATATTTTTATTTCTTTGAGCTCTTTATGCTTCTCTCTTTGCTTGGATCCTTCTTATCCCTCTAGGCTCAGCCACACACCTTCATTTTAGAAGTCTTTCTTGGCCTTTTTTCTCCTGAAGGACCCCATCCTCTGACTGTCTCACATTTACCATGCTTATTTTTTCCCCAGTGCCTGTTAAGATTCATCCTGATGTCCTTATTTATTTTTCTGTTTGTCTCTCACCCTGACACCACTATTCGGCCATAAGCTCCATGCAGTCAGGGGAAAGAGGGCTAATTTTAACTGCTTGTCCTCAAGTCCTTTGTCAATTGCCTAGTGAGTGTTTGCTGAGATGGGTGAAAAGACAGAAGAATGAATGAATTGTAACTATAGATGCTGTTGTCATCAAGTTGCTGGAGTTACTCAAAGCCTCTATTTCTTTACCCATCAACACCAGTTCCATGGCTAGGCATGGTGCTATGCACCTTTGATCCCAGTACTTGGTAGGCAGAGGCATGCAGAGAGCTTTGTGAGTTCAAGGACAACCTGGTTTGCATAGTGAGTTCAAGGACAACCTGGTTTGTATAGTGAGTTCCAGGTCAGCCTGGGCTTCGTCAAAAACAAAAACAAGTTCAATTTCACAGATATGTGAGGCCCTATCAAACAACCACAGGGATGTACTTTGTGGTTGGCCATGGTGGTCTATGCTATAATCCCAGCATCCATAGGCCAAGACAAGAGTTCAAGGATAGCCTGGGTTACATAGTGAGACTGTCTCAAAAAAGACATTTGTTTGTGATGAACCATATTTGCCACACATGTGAGGGGAACAGGGAACTTTGATAAATTTCCAGGTCTGCAGATTCCCACTTGCTTAAATCTTTCTGTTCGCTTTGATGATACATCCCTTGGTAATGCAGGAAAATCTTCAGGCTACCTTAATCATGGAATCTAGTGACTCAATGTCAAAGAAAGTCATTATGCCTGAAACCTAACAAATCATTCCTATTCTCTATGGGGGTACCTGGTGCTCGTGTGACTGCAGATTTCTTGGTTGACTCAACAGCCTGCAGAGGAGGGGGTGATCCCTGACTTGGAATCCAGACACCTGGTTTCGGATCCCTTTCTGTCAAATGACATGCTCTGTCTGTGTAGTGGTAAATCTCCAACCCAAACAAGACTGGTGAAAGAAAACAGAACTCAATAATTATGGATATAAGCTGCACACCTAGATTGGGCAGATTTACCAGTACACTACTCTATTCCCCAGCTATGAGATCCCTTATAACTTGTGGTTTTTCCAGGCCACATGCTTCTCCTCCATTGTCCTTCCACCTCCTGCTCCTCCATTGACTTCCTCCTCTGTCCCCTTCCTCTCCCTCTCTCCTCCCCCAAGCCTTTTTTTCCACCTCCCCTTCTACAGCCCAATCACTGGCTCTAGCCTTTATTTTACAAATTAAGGTGGACAGAAGGTTCACAAGAAGTCACCTGTGTACTGATTCACTCCTCCTCTGCAGCCCCTCCCGAGAAAGTGGAATTAGCATCAAAATACAAGACCAGTGCTATCCACAACAGTCTGAGTCTCATTTTCAGCACCTGTGGTGTCAGAGCTGAAAGCAGAGAGCCTCTGATAAGGAAAGGGAAACTACCGAACCTGGTGCAGGATCTATATTTATAAATAAAAGTTTATCCAGGCATAACCATGTTCATTCACTTTCACAGCACACTTTTTGTGTTTGTTGAGATGCTACAGTGAGCTGTATCAGAGGCCATGGGGACTATACTTACTATCTGGCTTTGTATAGAAACAATTCCAGCTTCTATTGCAGTGACCCTTTTGTTTTTGTTAGTCAAGGGCTTGCAATGTAGCCCAGGCTGGCTTCAAACTCAGAGCTGAGATTACAGCTGTGTACCACATTGCTGGCTCGTCTCCGTTTTGGATGTAGTGAATTAATTCTGGAAAGAGAATTAAAACACCACATAAAAGATTAAAAACAACAAGACAAAATGGTAAAACCTTGGGAAAGAAGAGATGAAGATTGAGAAATATTCTTCAACAGTCTAGATGCTTGCTTGAGCTTACCCACTGTTGAAAGGACCGCCCACTCTCTGAGAGAGGCCCAAATGTGGCAAGGGCGATCATATTAAAATAGTTGCAAGGATGTGAATCCCTTGGAGAGTCTGTACTGTAGGGGGACTGTGGGAACCCCATAAAATCATCAAGATGGGCACCCACAGCACCCACAGCACCGAATTGTGCTTTGGTTTTGAAGTCACCTGTCAGAAGTCATGATTCATCGGTATCTCACCATTTTGGAAGCTGTGCTCATCTGGTGATATAACCTACCCTTACACGTATCTTTGCATACTGCCAAAATGTGTCATTCAGCAAATGGATGGTAGAAGCAACAGTTTAGAGGAGTGGTCTTTAAGAGGATGCGTGTTTTAGATATGGAAGAGTTTACCTGAAACTCAGCAATGTCTGCACAAATCATGCATTGTTTATTAATATGTGTCCGAGGCCCCTTTGAGCATGAAAATGCCCTGACATTGTCTTTATTTTCTTTTTAATTACATGTATGTATGTGTGTGTGTGTGTATGTATGTATGTATGTATGTATGTATCTATGTATCTATGCATGTATGCATGCATGTGAGCCATGACTCACATGTGAAGGTCAGGGGATAACTTGTGGCTATTGGTTTTTCCTTCTCCCGTGAAGGTCCCTGAGAATGAACTCAGATCATCTAGCTCAGAGGCAGACACATTTACCTGCTGAGCCATCTCTCTAGGAGGTTGATCTACTATTGGGGAAAAAAAGGTTTTTTTTTGTTTTTTCGAGATAGGGTTCTCTGTTTAGCCCTGGCTGTCCTGGAACTCACTCTGTAGACCAGGCTGGCCTTGAACTTAGAAATCCGCCTGCCTCTGCCTCCCAAGTGCTGGGATTAAAGGTGTGTGCCACCACTGCCTGGCTTTTTTTTAACTTTTGAAATTAAAACATAACACTCTTCCTCTTCTCTTTCCTTCATTCAATCCTTCCTATGTACAGTTCATGGCCTTTATTTCTTTAATTGTTTATATGTATGCCCGTGTGTGTGTGTACAAAACTTCCTTAGTTAATATAATGTCACTAAGGGCTGAAATATATGATTTCAGGGCTGACCACTTGGCATTAGAAACCGTTTGTTGGGGGGTAGGGTGGGGTGGGAGAGGCTCTTCCTATGGAACACTATTTCTGCTCTCAGAGTTCCTTAGTTGCTGTTCTTTGTTCCCATGACATGCCCCACTTCCATGTTGGCACATTTATTAGTAGCATTCCTGTTCAGGTCTTGTTTAGGCAACCATGCTGATGAGACTTCATGGGTGTACTTTCTCACATTTCTAGGAGACAAATTCTCACAAGCAAATTTCCTGTTCCTCTGGCTCTTACAGTCTTTTTCCTCTGTCTTCTGCTATGCTCTTTTAGCCTTAGGTGCACGAGTTGTGCGGTAGATGTATCAGTTAGGGCTGGGCACCACATGATCACTTTCTCTGTGCATTCTGATGGGTTGTGGTTTTCAGTAATGGCAATGGTCTCAGACTTTTGCAAGGAGACTTATATTGTGTCACGTTGGTCCTTGTTTTAGTTCACAGGAATCACATCTTGGTAGAATGATTGTCTCTCCTTTGGGGGCTTATATGACACATTGTAGTATCAATTAAAGCTGGCCCTCAGAGAGGAGGCTTTCAGTTCACAACCAGCTTGCATCTTCTGGGTCCTGTTTCCAAAGCATCTGGTGTATCCAGCAGTAGAGACTTACCTTCAACTTCTGGGATGTAACCAATGGCAACAGCAATAGACTAGATTTGGAAAGAGTCTTGGACAACCTTGACCAACAATTCAAAAGGGCTTCTCGTTCCTGGTATTGTAGTTTTTGTTTCTAGTCTATGGCTCTTGGGGGAGCATTGTCAGCCCAGTCTATTTGAATATTGAAGGCCATTACCCTCAGTATAGTCTGTCTCTCAGAAGTTTTTTCATTTGTTGATGTCATTCTTCTGCTGTAGTAGGACCCCTGTAGAATATCAATGCAGGAGAAAAATCCTACAAACGATTTCCCAACCAATGGGAATTTGGAACGATCTTGATGGCAAAGTCAGGACCCTGATATTTAGGGGCACCGTGAGAAGCTATTCTCTGTTAGGCTCTCGTTCTGTCTTTCTGATTAGTCAAGGAGAAGTCTCAAGCATATTCTGAATGATTCTTAGCATCTTTATACTGTGTATCCTTCCTGCTGTTTCATAGGAAGGAAGGGATGGAGGGGAAGGAAAAGAAGAGGGGAGAGGAAAGGAGAGGGGGCGGGAATGGGGGAGGGGAGCAGGAGAGAGATGCAGAGAGGTATTCCAGGCACCTAGGCCTGCAGGCAGCACTTTCCACACTCTTGCACATAATGAAAAGCATCCCTGAGTTTTCATTGTATTTATTTTATGGCTGACTTCTGATTTGGCCAGGGACAGCAGTTTCCATTCATGCTAATTCTGCTGAGTTTCCTCTTAAAAATCACTTTCAAAGAAAAAAAGTGAGGAAGTGAGGCAAGTTTTACTAAAAAATATTGTGCAAAAAGTACAAAGGGCATGTGGGCAAAAGTCACAGTGTGGTGGCCATGAGCAATAGGGACGACACGTCCATGTGACTAAGACGGAAGAAAACAGTTTAGTTCCCTGGCCTTATTTTATGGGACTGAAGCCAGTGTCTAGACAGCACTTGCAGTAGCACAGCTCTGGTGTAGGGATCAAGGTTAGAACTCTCAGCTTACGTTCTTTCTGTCACATGACCTAACTCTGCCTTTCAGTCCTTCTTACCTATACATAGTTGAGCATTTGAGACTTTGAGCTTGTTTTTTAAGAGCTGTTTCCATCAACCTACCCTGCCTCAAGCTAGTCACTGTGGCACAGAAGGAACTTCCTGGAGTGACAGCAGGCTGACTTTCTGTTGTGGTTCTGATTTAATTTGTAGCTTCCCTCACAGCATCACAAGGCCATAAAACACCAACTCTAGGGAGAACAAGATTCTTCCTAGTAGGGGGATCTCCTTCTCAGTAGCATCCCAGAAGACTTTCCTACCCTCCCAAGTGGGAAATTCAGCACTTTACGATGTTGACTGAACTGTTCATGGCAGTGAATGAAGTTGGGAGCCAGACAAAATACCTTGCAAGTGTTTGACTCAAGCCTCCATGCCTGTTTTAGGTACAGAAGACTTGAAAACTTGAAGAGTGCCCCATTGTGACAGGTGTTATTGCTTCCCCATCATCTGGACCAGTCAAAGGACAAGGGACTACCTTTCATTTTTAAATTCCTTTTCTCTAACTCTCTCTCTCTCTCTTTCTTTTTTTTTTCAGTCCTGAGAATGAAATCCAGGGCTTTGCATATGCTAGGTAGGTCTTCTGTTGCTGACTATATCACAAAGCATATATATAATATACTTATTATATTAATTATATTTTATTTAAATACAATTTTATTCTTTCATCGAGAACTTTATATATGTTTATAATGTTTCTTTATCATATCCACCTTTTCTTCTCACTCCAACTCCTCTTAGATACCCCATGTCCCTCTTCCAACTCCACATCTTGTTCTTTAAAAAGCAAATAATGCTTGAGTCTAATAAGCATTAGCGAAATGCGCATGGATGTGGGACCATTCACTGGCGCATTGCGGGTATAAATCCGTAGAACACTGACTCTCCCTGCCATCACCCACTGCTAATAGCTCACGGCAGAGTAAGCCCTTTGATAACTTTCCTCCTCTGGCAGCCTTCATAGCACCAATAGGTCAAAGAGTGGGGCCCTGTGACTCTTCCACCGTCCAATCTGGAATGTTGACTGACTTGATTATGTGCAGGCAACCATAGGTGCTGTGAAAATTCACAGAAGACAGAGTACAGAAGAACACCTGTACAGAGTACCTTGCCTCAGGTACCCATGGCCTCTGGCTCTTACAGTCTTTCTGCTCCATCTTCAATGATGATCCTGAACTTTGGGGGAGATGAGGAATTGTGATATTGATGTCCCGCTTATAGCTGAACACTCAACAGACACTTAGTCTCCGCACTTTGGCTAGTTCTGAGTCTCTGTATCAAGGGATCTTTACTACAAAGAAGCTTCTCTAATGAGGACCAAGAGCTGTCCTATCCTATGAGTACAGACATAAGTATTTAGCAGACAGTTTGATACCATGTCTGTTTTGCAACATAATAGTAGTAGGCTCTCTTCCAGGGATACATGATACCAGGCAAGAATTTCCTCCAGTGTAATCCACCTTAAACCCAATCAGAAAGCAATTGGTTACTCTGATAACATTCATGGAAATATTGTACCCATGGGGCTATCTTGCCAGGGTAGTTGTTACTGTAGCTCACAGGGTTCATAACCGAGGAGGACTGTTGATAACTTTTCTCTCCTTGAAGTCTTCATAGCATCAGGAAGTGAAAGCCAGCGTATAGGGGGGAAGCTTCCTGGTCAGTAGCAACTTGATTTCCTCATGTCTTGTGACCGCAGTGTCTGGTCTTCAGCAATTCAGTCTTCTCATCGAGGTCTGGCGGGCAAGCAGGAGCAACGGCGATAGCCTGTGTTATTTTGAGAGGTCTCTGGGACACCTGGCCAACAACTTGAAGGGCGGTATTCACCTCTTGTCACCAGGCCAAGCCCTTAATTTTTGAGACAGAATTTCCCTAAAGTGTTCAAGGTGTGCTTGAGCTCACTAATGTAGCTCAGGCAGGCCTGAACTTACAAATATGTAAGTCAAAGACAAGGGAGGGCCCATGGCTATTATTAGTTTTACACTGCTACCTTTTATTCTCAAATGTTTTTGTCTGCCTTACAAGTATACATAAATACCCTTAGATGGTATTAAAAAGCCTTTAGGATGTGGAAGAATAATGTATATATGGTAAAGCATATAAGGCATGACAGCCTTCTATTCATGGTAGGATGTATGCTGACTCATAAATGTACAGCTTCCTCAGAGTTCTGTGTTCTAAACTTTATTATTAGCATGTGAATGTGTGTGTATGGTCTATGTGTGTGAGTGCAGGTGCACACTGTTTGTCTCAGGGAGAGACACCCGAGAGAAAGAGTCGAAAAGGAAGGAAGCTTTAGTCTGGCTTCCTGTTTTAGATGTAGTAATTCATGCTTAGCTGATCCATTGCTTTGAGTCAGTGGGGAGGCAGAATATCATGGTGAGCAGAGAGTACATGTCAGGGGTTATTTAACTCAAGGTAGACAGGGAGCGGAGAGGGAGGAGGGGAGGGGGGAAAAGGAGTTGGGAATAGATACAACCTTCAGAGGCATGTCCTAGAGACCTATTTCTTCTAGGTAGCCCTGTCTCCTGATATTTGTGACACCTCTCTATAGAGCAGCGTTAGCTAGGAGCCATGCCTTGAATACATGAGCAGGTGGGGAACAGCTTAGATTCGAACTGCACTGGGCTATGCAGACGGCGTAGGATGCAAGTTGCAGGTCTTAGACCTGAGCCTTGGGGAGACCTCAGAAGGCTGCTCCTGTGGTTCAGGGAAGATAAAAGGGAAGTGTGGTTTCTCCAAGACTTGAGAAGGTCGTGGACAGGAGTTTGGGGAGTTGACAAGTGGTTTGAGGGAGGTGTATGATGAGCAGAGACTTCAGATGCCTGTTTACTTAAGGCCAGCGTGACAGAGATATGGATGCCCGGACCTTTGAATCCTGATGAAAGCAGGGAGCAGAAGCTTCTGTAACCTTTGGTGTCAGTCTCCTCATGGCAAGTTCAGAGGGTCCTTTCAGTGTGATTGGCTAATGACTATCCCATCCTACCTCATTCCCCTGGCCTGTGAGTTCAATTAGGACTACGCTGAGCCCTTGAGCCCTTCCAACCTTAGGCTCTGCCTGTTGACACATCTTGATGGCATCCCAGGCATGTGGAACATGGACAGATGTTAACTTGCTCTGAAAGCCAAGCATTGGAGGGAACGCAGGCTCTCGCCTCAGAGGAAGAGATACCAGACTACATAGTTCCTATGCATTTTTCAGATGCCACCAGCTCCACCTGAGCCACTGGTTGTCTCCAAACTATGTGTCTGCTTGCATGGGACATGATGATATCTGTTTTCAATAGTTGCCATTCCAAAGACACAGACAACTGTCAAATCAGGGGATGAATGGTATAACAAGGCAGCCAGTGAGGGTCAGTGGGGGTCAGTTGGGGGGATCAGTGGGATTCTGTGGGGGTCAGTGGGAGATCAGTGGGGAGCCAGTGGGAGATGAGTAGTGAGTCAGTGTGGGGATCAGTGTGAGGGCCAGTGGGGTGTCAGTGGAGAGTCAGTGGTAGATGAGTGGGGAGTCAGTGGAGGGATCCATGGGGAGCCAGGGGG
>NW_021604782.1:6532631-6546679 GCF_004785775.1 Grammomys surdaster | reverse complement strand
ACATATATGTGGGGTGCTCTGCTGACACGCATGTCTGCACTGTGTCTCCACAGACATATATGTGGGGTGCTCTGCTGACACGCATGTCTGCACTGTGTCTTCACAGACATATATGTGGGGTGCTCTGCTGACACGCATGTCTGCACTGTGTCTTCACAGACATATATGTGGGGTGCTCTGCTGACACACATGTCTGCACTGTGTCTCCACAGCAGAACGTTGGATCGTGCTCATCTTCTTTATACATTTGCACATATTGAATTGTAACTGTTCCTTTTACACTTTATTTACTCTTTATCTCTCTACATCTCTCTCTCTCTCTCTCTCTCTGTGTGTGTGTGTGTGCGCGCGTGCGCGTGCACATCAGTGTGCATGTGAGGATGGAAGTCAGAGGACAACTTGCAGAACTGGTTTTCTTCTATTACTACTGGGGTCTGAGAGATTGAACTCAGGTTGCCTGGCTTAGCAGGAGGTCACGTTACTGGTTGAGCTGTATCATCAACCCTAACAGAGTATGCAGATTTCCTTCCTTCCTTCCTTCCTTCCTTCCTTCCTTCCTTCCTTCCTTCCTTCCTTCCTTCTGTCCTTCTTCCCTCTCTCCCTCCCTTTCTTTTTCCTAAGGAAAGATAATCCCCAAGAAATTCACTTTTTATTTGGGAGAAAGAAATCCTATTTTCTTCTCTGGTTGTATATTATTTTGTGATTTACCTAGTAATTTTACACATCATTTCTTTTGAAATTTCTATGATTCTAAAAGTATAATACAATTACCCTCAATTTATAGATACAGCAGCCTGAGGCTTGCAGAGGTGAAATGAGGGGCTTTACTACATCTTCTCTTTCTCCCCAGTCCTACATTTCACTAGTATAGAATTTTTATCTGATACTATGAGGCCCTTGTGACTTGCATTAGTCATTTCTACTCTTAGTTTATCCATCTGTGAAATGGGTTAATGTTATATCTACTTGTGGGATGTTTGAGAGACTGAAATGTGGCAGTGGACATGAAGCAGCCTCACAGCCCCTCCCTTATGGCCATCACTTGATGTCAGTTCTTGCTATTCTTGGCCAACTTTGGAGTGGGGACCTCTCTGCTCTGGGTATACTTATCAAGTGGAGAAGTGAATGGACTCAGTGGTGATTGGAATGTCTGCATTTTAATTCCCCAGTTCTTCCATTATGAAGCCAAGTTGACTTTGAGAAACTGGATTGTAAGACATAGTTGTCATCCACTCATTTCTCTGACCTGTCAATTAACAACCAACAAAAACTGACATGGTAGGGCCCACGAGGTGCCCTTGCCAGTGTTTGAGACGCAATCGTGAAGAGTCTGAGTCCCATCCCAGCCTCAGAAAAACAGTGGGGCCACAGTGCATGCCTGGTAGTGCGGAGACAGGAGAATCCCTGGGGGCTTGCTGGCTCATCAGTCTAGTTGAGTTGATGAACTGTAGGTTAAGTGAGAGACTATTTAAAGAACAGCTAGATGCAGGGCTGATGAGACACCTCGCTGGAAAAGTGCTTACCATGCAAGCATGGTAAGCGGAGTTCGATCCATGGAATCCATTTAATATGGAAAAAGAGACGACTTACTGACGTTGTTCTCTGACCGACATGTGTGCACTGTGGCTCACATGCCCACACACAGACATCATGTGCACACACACACACACACACACACACACACACCAATACACTGGTAACAGAGCCCTCAAGACCCAATTGCCCTCTTGTTAGGTGTCTTTGACCTGATGACCTGACAGTAGGTGAGAGAGACTATTAGGAAGAGAGAGGAATGGGTGGAGAGAGGAAAGAGAATGACTAAGAGGGGGTAGATGTGCTCAAAACATGATATATGGAGATATAAATAGAAGGAGATGCCACAGTGAGACCCATGAACATGCACAATGACTATGCATCAGTAACTATAGCAATAACACACGGAACAATGGACCAAATATCTGAACACTGCAGAGTGTGGGCACGGTGCTCCTGCCATGGTGTGGTCAGGTGCGCATGTCCATAGAGCTGGGTTACCTGGAAGAAACAGTGCTCTGCTCCTTGTCAAGCCCCACCCTGACTGCAGCAGTGCTGAAGACTGTCCTGGGCAGGTGTTTCTCTTGGTTCCAGTTGTATCTGCTTTTGCTCATTTGTGTTAGAACATGAGACAAGAGTGGAGTTCATGCCACGTCATAAATCAGAAGTTTGCATGTGGCATTTCTATTTTCAAAGGTCTATTGGGAAACCTTATGGGAATTTCCCGACTTGGCTGAGCTGATAATGGGGGCTGAGGCGGTAGGGTGGTGGGCCGCTGAAGGCTCCCTGGTGGCTGATTCCAGAGGAGAGGTGTGTGATGCTGGAACTTAGGACAGGATCATGGGGAGGGGTGAATCTGTCTAGAACAGAGTCAGCTAGTGACAGAGACTGAGGGCTGTGGCATGGGCTTTATTCATTAGTTGGAGTCAATACACCCTTGGTCACAATGTTCTTGGATTTCTCTGGTGTCAAGTGACCAGTCACGAACATTAGTTGCCAGTAAAAGAGTCATTTTGTTTCTGCTTTTTGATAGGAATGAGTTTAGAAGACAATGGCCGGCCAAAGGAGACAGCAGTAGAGGGCCTCTGAGTATTGAAGGACACACTGTCACGTGTTCCTATGCCTTTTTCTGCCTTCTGTTCAGCAACTGAGGAAGCAGCAGTGTTACCCCCCCTCCTCTCTCTCATTCGTCTTTCTCTCCTTCATCCTTTAGGCACTGCTGGCTTGCTGACTCTTCCTGGTCTTTCTCTTTCAGGACTCCTGGTTGGCCAAAGTTTGAAGGCCTCAGTATGTTATGCAAGGCTCTTTTCGTCCATGAGGAATAGTACCTTCTTCCCAGCCTCTCCTTAAAGTTCTCTCTTCCCTCTATGCTTGACTTGCTGCCATGGCTGGAATTCATTTGGACATGATCTTGTTTCTCTTATCCAGAAAAAAAAAAGACATAGCTTTCATTCTTAATGTCTCATATAACACAAGATGGTCTCAACTTTGTTATACAACCAAGGGTGACCTTGAACTTCTGACCTCTAACTTTGGATGCTGCAATTACAAGCTTGTGCCTCCATGCTTGGTTTATGTAGTGCTGACGATTGAATCCAGGGTTCTATATATGCTAGGCAAGTACTCTACCCTGGCAAAAGGTGGTGGTAGTGGCAGTGTCAGTGTCATCTTTGATGGTGGTGATAATACAGAAGCAAGACTTCTTCAAATCTTTCTTCCTAAAGTTGCAACAGTCTCTGAGCATTGAGGGATGACAGGACTTGATGGGAAGGCTTAAAAATTTACTGACTTTTATAAAACTTTCTCCTATTGCATAGACGTGGTGGTTACAAATTTAGTCTCTGAGCTGGTACGTTGCAAAACCTTAAAAATTAGCATACAAGGTCTTGGGTACTGACCTTGCTTCCACAGTGTATTATTATTACTTGAAATCAAAATGTAATTATATCGTTCCTCTCTTCCCTTCCCTTTCTCCAATTCCTACCATGCTTTCCCCTGGCTCCCTTTGAAATTCATGGACTCTTTTTGTCATAATTGCCATTGTTACACATAACACACACACACATACACACACACACACACACACACACACACACCATCCAACACAACTTGCTCAGTCCGTTTAACATTAGTGTTTGTGTGCGGTTATACCACAGTATGTGTGTGAAGGTCAGGAGACAACTTGTGGAGACTTGGGTCTCTAGTTCCACCATGTGGGATGTTGAATTCAAACTCAGGGCATGAGGCTTGGTAGGGCTGCCTTTAGCTGATACTCTCTCCCTCTGGCTCCCATCTTGTTTTTAAAATTCACTCAATGATCCTATGAGGTAGACTCATTATATACCTAGAAAAGTTGGCACCCCACAGAGGCTAGGTTTTGATTTAAGTTGTTACAGCAAGAGAAATGGAATGGCTGCCAGCAGTAGGCACACAGTGATTACACCTCTGCACACGATGCTATCTCTGTGCTAACGTTAGGGAAACAAACTCTAGAAAGAGACTGACAACCAAAGGTTAAGCCATGTCAGAGTCCAAGGAAGACTATGGTTTCTTGAGAGTCTCAGTGAACCACTGGACTTGGGATTGGATAGCTACGTGGGTTCCAAATGGCTTCTGCCCTTGACCAGAGCTTCTACTCCAAGGGTACACAGCTGACCACAGGGCAATCAGGTGGTGTCTACCCAGCCACTTACTTCATTTACCATGTAAATCTGGAGTGAGATGTACCAACTGGTTATCAGTCTTGGGCCGTTAATCTGTTGACTAAATAGAGTGGAGGAGGGAATTAAAGCAGACTTCCTTGTGTGCTTTTTTGTATTAGGATTTATATCTCTGAGACTCTTACAGGAGAAGAGAAGGAAACAGGCTTCAAAAAGAAGAATTGGATTTACACTGTATCTGAGGGTCTCTATGATTTTGCCCAGTGACCTTGGAGTGAGGAAACTGAAGGCCAGAACAGCTGTGACTTGGCAGCCGTGGGCCTGGATCCAGGGAGTTTGGCCTCACTCAGCCATAGGGGTGGAACGAAAGGAGGGGCAAGCTTGTGTTTCACACTTGCATCAGGCATTTGGAGAGAAACACTATCCTCCAAAGAGATGAAGATAGATTCTGTGTTGCCTTGGTGACATAAAAGAAAACTATCTGATCTACTTCAAATGTGAATATTTCACAGTCATCGTTAAATTTTTTGTGTGATTTTTGCCAGAAAGGGTAGAGATATGCATATCTGGGGTTTAAGGCAAATTCATCACGTTTCTTAAGCATTCATAACAGTCTCCCTCCCTAAAAACTGTGCTGGATGAGGGGAAGAGGCTTGGAGACAGCAATGACTTCAAGCTGAGCAAAAAGATTCCCCCCTTGAGTTCTTGGCTTGAACTGTGCATCCGCCCTGAGAAATGTACTTTGTCCGCTCACAAGTTATTTTTCTCCATCATCTACGGGGTTGGAGCTGGCAACTCTGTTTATTGTGCACTGAGGGATTAAGTTGCTCCTCTGTGCAGCACAATCGTCATTCAACACCAGCTCAGGAAAGCAGAATTGGTGTTTTGATTGTTGTTACCATGGTGACCAGTGGCCTGTTGGTTTGATGACCAGCAGTGCCTTAAGTAACTGTGCTGAGGATTCCTGTCTGACGGGCATGGTTTCTTCTTCCCCGTTACCTCATTTTTTGCGTGTGGCAGGTTACTCTGGCAGTAGCTCACGTCACAGTTTCAACATGCCCGGACACACTCAGGGAAGGGCAGGAGCGAGCAGAGAACGTCATTCCCAGAGGTTGGATGCTGCCGTTGCTTGGCTAGGTTATCCTGTGAGGCCAAACAAACCCCGTCCCTGCCCTTATAGCTTCTTTTGGGCCAAACTCATAGACCTTTTTTCTTCTGTCTTCTGCACAGGGTCTAACCTCTCTTAACTTAGAATGCAGCCGTAGGCTCTCAGAGGTCTTCATTTGGTACCACACTCATGTTCCAACTAAACATTTGCTCCCCTAGACCTTTTCTAAAGTTTGAGCCTTAATACCACCTAGGATCTGGTAGCCTCCTGGGGATGTCTCTTATTCCTACACGCGCCACATGGTGTCAGGTGCTCTGGCCTGCCTTCCAAATCTCACTTATGCCATCCTTCTGTCCTTTATGGCACAGGGAATGTTTGTTCCCCTTGGGTCTTGCCTTGAGCTGAGCACATGTCTCCAGTGGCTGTGTTTTGCTTATTTTAGCTCAACCCACCTAAGCATCTCTGTGATCCACAATTCCTCTTTTCCCAGCCCAGAATATTCCCTGTTTCCCACAGGCCTGGTTGGAAACCAGCACTGGATTTTCTGGGCCTTCAAGCAATGTGAGATACAACTTATTCTTTTTTATTTTTGGTCCCTCAGCTGAAGGAGACAGATGTCAGGTCACTTCTTGAGAGAAAATGACCTGAGCACAGCTGTGTAAACTTGTACTTCATGGGCATTTCTGGCAGTGGTTAAAGAAAGACACATGACCATATAGACCCTCTGTGGATGAGGACCCTCAGGCAGGAATCCTGCCCTCTGTCTCAGGCTCCCAGGAGCTGGCCTCTGATTTTGGAGAATTAAACGCCTTTATTATGTGCTCAGAAGCATTATATAAGGGCCCTGTGTTTCCAAGGGAAGTTTGGTGCCTTCCTGGGTCTGTCCTTGTTGTCTCTCCTGTCTCTGCACTGTGTGACAGAAGAGCTGAACAGCTGGTACCCTTAGGAGAGCTTTGTTCTTCCACCAAGACCTTCCCAGATGCTCATTGACGCTGTGTCTCTCAGTCCCAGCAATAGTGGGGCGGTCTCATTCTTTTCTCTTCTTTCTTTATTCACTTTATATCCCAGTATCACTCCCCTTTCCTCTCATGGAACCTCTCCTGCCCTGTCCCATTCCTCCCTCCTCTTCTCCTTTGAGAAGGGAGAGCCCCCTCTAGATAATACCCCCTCATTATTTTCTAGTCACCTTTGCTCATGAAACCTATCTTATTCTCAAGTGTTCAAAGCCCAGGCCACTCCAAATCTTAATCCATATCCAGTTGCTTTACCTGGCTTGCAGCTCAGACCCAGCCTGTGGCTTAGGGATTCTGTTCACAGTGGTCTGGTTCCATCCCTTCCCAAGAAGGTCCAAGAACCCAGCAACAGAGTTTCCCGCTGGCTAGCGAATCTAGCTTATCACATGGCTGGTTTCCATGTTGCCTCCAGTCTCATTCTTGATGTCTCTTTCCTCAGAAAGAGTGAGCCTGATCACCCTATTTGAAGGATGTTTTTGTCTGACGAGTGTCTAGCTCTTGGAATCTCTTGAAATTATTTTAATGTTTATTGTTTGAGAATTTCATACACACATATGTGTTTTGATCAAATCAGTTTCCAGTCTCTCTGTTCCAACTCTCCTCCTCTCTTCCACCTGCCCATTTGCATCTCAACTTCTTGTGATCTTTTAAAAAAACCTACTTGGCCTGGTTGGTGCTGCTGATGTGTGCAAGGGTCTAGGGCAACTTACTGGAGCATGATGGGACTGCAGAAACAGTATCTGCATAAGATCAAGCTGGACCAAATCCCAGCATGGATGGGGAGAGACTTGAAGAGTTTCACCTAGCTAAGGAGCTATTGGCTATTTGTGGCTGCTAAGGAGGGACAGTCATTTTTTTCTGGTATTTGGCCCCTAAGAGGCTATCTGACTGATCATTGTTATTATGATTATTGCCGTTGTTAGCAATGATTTTGAATTCTCCTTTGAGACAGTCAGTGACTTATTTTTCATAGTAGTTTGTTATGTGGTTCAGGATGGCCTCGAAACTCATGATTCTCCTGTCTCAATTCCCAAGGGCATAGATTCCAAGTGAGCACTCTCATCTGGCTATATTCATCTTATTCTTAAAATGTTTTCTGTTCACGGTTTAAATCTGAGCTTGTGAAACCCTAGGTACTCAGAAATATTCTTTAATTGATGGTTAATTCTTAAGGAAATTATGTTATCACATTTATGCAATAGCCAGTCACTTGGAGCCTGTGGGTTTTGTGCTTGACTTGCTTTGGTCTGGCCAAGTGGTGGTTTCCTATTATTCCAACTTACATTTGGAGCTTCCCTCCAAGTATGAGGGCCAAGGTGGCTTTTCTTCTCTCTTTCTCTCTCTCTCTCTCTCTCTCTCTCTCTCTCTCTCTCTCTCTTTTTTCGAGACAGGGTTTCTCTGTGTAGCCCTGGCTGTCCCGGAACTCTCTCTGTAGACCATGCTGGCCTCGAATTCAGAAATCTGCCTGCCTCTGCCTCCCAAGTGCTGGGATTAAAGGCGTGTGCCACCACAGCCTGGCTGAAGGTGGCTTTTCTTGCTGTTATAGTGTATGATTCTAGAAGTGCAGTTCTGGTTGATGAACAAGGTGAGAAAATAGATGGAAAATTGCAAATATTGACTGTGGAAGACAAAATCCCCTGCCTGTAGGGAGCTTCCATGTCTGGAAGGCATAGAAACTGCCATACAACAATAACTAAAAGCGTGTGACAGCAACTGGATATGTATGAGTAACTGGGTAGTGAATGAGGTCCAAGAGGAGCTGAAGAAGCCAGTGACTGTCACAGTACCTTGCATTATACCTCGGACAGCGTGCAAATCCAGAGGAGAGAGGATGTGTTAGAAGCAATTTTGGCATAGTCAACTACCATTTAGGGGAAAAACCGACTCCAACTTCCATCCAAGTGCATATCAGATAAGTTAGTTTATTTTTATATCACCCATTAAGCAATATGACTGGTATAAGCATTAAACAATTTTCTTTCTAGAAGGAAATAAAAAATATAGTCAACTGATTATATGTGGATGAAACCTTTCTATGCAAATAAACTATCAGGCTTTAAGAAGATTGAAACGTGTTACAATTTGTAAACAAAAGTACAACATCATACAAAATGAAACATCAATGGAACCATAAAGATGATCCAGTCAATAAAGAGCTTGTCCCACGAGCATGAGGATCTTAATTCAATACCTAGAACCTACGTAATAAAAGCATGTAATATCACTGTTGATGAATTGTAGGCAGTCCTGAGGCCTACTCGTCAGCCCAGTCTACTTAGTGAGTTTCAGGACAGTGAGAAACTGCTTCAGATAAAAGGTAGACAGTGTCCAAGGAATGACATCCAAGGTTGTTCTCTGGCTTTCATGTGTACTCTAGATGTGTACATGTACATACATGAACACACACATACATGTGCACATACACAACACACACATACACACATAGACAGACACATGCACAAACACGTACACACACACATCATTGAAAAGTGGATATCAAAGCCAGGCATGGCAGCTTGCCTCTGTGAGATAAGTACCCAGGAGGCAGAGGCAGGAATCCCACAAGTCTGAGGCCATCCTGGGCTATACTCCTGAGCCCTTGTCTCAAAAATTTATCCATATACACAGAGAAAAAAAAAGGGATGGGGAGATTATTGTCCTGGGAAAATATTTCCAATATACAAGACTGACTAAATAATTGAGATTCTTGATAAATAAAGAATTTTCGTAAATCAAAAGAAAAAAAGAAAAATATCACAGCTGAACTGGTTCACGGCATAAATACGCAAGTCACAGAACTACAAACAGATATCAGTCACAGAACTACAAACAGATATCAGTCACAGAACTACAAACAGATATCAGTCACAGAACTACAAACAGATATCAATCCTGTGTTCAGTGATTACATCACCTAATACAGGAATTGCCTTACCCTAATTATCTTGCTAGATTTTTTTTTTGTTGTTCAAATTTGATTTCGATCCTTACTTGAATCCATAATCTTGAAATAGGAGTGGAGTATTCCAAGCCGTGGATCCGCAACGCATGGAAGTAGCTGACTAGCAGGGCTTCTCCTGGGTTGTGCTGTTCTAACTATTTCACACTGAGGAGCTGATGACGCTTTATGTTACTGTGAGACCTTTGTTAACCTCTCACTGCCAACACCTTAGGATCTTAGCCTTGTTCCTCTGAAGAGACTGAAGCAGGGACAACTTGGGATGATGACTTAGGAGGCTGCGTTCTGTCTTCAGTAAGAGGCTGTGAGAACGGGAAAAGCCATTCTCCTGTGCATGGACCTCCCTCATGTGTCTAAGGTAGCACTAAGTATACTTGGATCACAAAAAGAAAATAAAAGAGACCATGCTCTTGGGAGGGGCACTTGGTGGGAGGAACTAGGGAGAGTTGGAGGGGCATTTGGTGGTAGTTATCATCAAAATACATGGTACATAAACATGGAATTCTTCAAGAATAAGTAAAAAGTATTAAAAAAAGAACAAAGTTTATGACATGTACAGTGGATAGGATTGGGAAGAGGAGAGGAATCCTTTGACACTGTCATTTCCATGATGACGAAGATTTGTGATGTACCAGTTAGTCTACTAAAGACTTAACTCGTTCAGCATGCCCAGCTGCCTAGTAAGGAGGGAGCTGGTCTTAATCTTTTATCTCTTTTCTTCTTTTCTCCCCGCTCCCTCATTCCCTTCCTCTCCCCCTTCGCCTCCCCCTCCTTCTCCTACTTCTCCCCTCCTTTCTCCTTATCTGTTAATGGTGAGAATTTCTGATTTGTTGAGAAATGGGGATCTGACGTCCCTGTATACCTTAAAATTTGTCTGCACCTGTTGCACACATCTGCTATCTCTCTATGGTCAGATTTCTTGTTCTTTGAATGCCTTCAAATTGCAGGACGTTCGTTTATCCTTTCCCCACTATACCTACACAAGAATCCTTTGAGGGTAGGCAGTGATAGGTCAGTAAGTGCCATCTTTTGTAGAAGCAGCTTAGGTGCTCTGAAGTTCTGTGACTCGCCAGTTGTCATACTACGGAAAGGCAGTACAGTAAGATCTGTGTTCAGATTCCAAGGTCAGATCTGACTGTGTTTGCCTGGCAGCAGGACCAGGTAGCCAGGGTGGCTATATTTTTAGTTTGCAAGTATAGAAGGATGTTAGGACTCCACAGATCAGTGGTTCTCAGGGTCTGGGGGCCATTGGCATCAGTAGCCCCTGGGAACCTATAGGAGAGCAGGTTCTCAGGCCCCACCTCAGACCCTCTGAATCAGCCACTCCAGGGTGGGGCCCAGCCACATGTGTTTTAACAAGCCCTCAGTTAGCTCCAATGTATATTCACGTTTCAGAATTCTTGGCCTTGGTCATCATGAGGCATACTTCCTGCTATTCTTTATTCATTGTGACCTTGGCATCACCTGGCAGGAAAGCAGGGACACACCTGACACCCTTTTTATGATGATCTTTCACCCAGCTAAAGAATCTCCCTGATATCACAGGAGCTCAGTGCCCTGATATGTTGCAACTGCATACGCCATGCCTGAAATTAGTCAATGTGGCCTGCGTCTTTCACCATAGGATCAAAGTCCAGGAATACCTTCTTACGTTACCTTGGGTTTCCCCTAATTAAGCATCTTTTGTCTTCCCATAGGAGAATGGGAGAGATTATCCTGGACTTAAGTACAGGCAGAGTCCATAACATGCTTTTCTCACAGATAAAAGTAACAAATGTATGAATGGGTTTATCCACTTGAGTGGCATGTATGCAGTGTCTAGTACTAGCTAGACAGGGAGTGGTGTTTAAATAGAGGACCTACACAATATGATATAGACAGTGACAAAATTATGCAAAAGAGGTAGTACTATAGAGGAGAGAATAGGAGTGTGTGTGTGTGTGTGTGTGTATGTGTGTGTGCACGCGAGCGTATACATTGTAAGCTAGGATCTGTATACGAGAAAGAACTTGTGACAAACAGAGTGAGTTACTGTTTAGGATTTCACAAAGGAAGCCATTCATTCTTGGGCTGGACTTAAGATCAAAGAGTTCAGCAGGGAGGAAAAAAAAGTGAAGCACATGCCAGGCATACCAGAGGAATGTAAATACGAGGAGCTATGGATGGCGTGGTGTGTTTGGGGAGCCACAGGTGGTTTGGTACTGTGGATCCCTGAGTGTTTGAAGACAAGTGACATGAGACCAGGAAAGGAATTGGGAGGCAAGGTCATGGATACGAAATTGACCTCAGGAGTTTGCATTTCTAAGCTACGGTGTCTGTAAATGTTCCCACTGCAGACGACTGGGCTCCAGGGGCTGGGTGAGGCTTTCTTTGAACAGTAAAGTGAATGAGAAAAGCTGAAGGACATGATGATTTATTCAAGGACCTGGGGAGATTCTAGATGAACTTGCTGACCTTCAAGCTGGGCAAGAATAGATTTTGGACAGTGCCCCTGTGCACAGGGAGACCGTGTCCCTCTTAGGGTGAAAGCAATGTTCTTACCATGGTTCTTTCCAAAGCCCACAAGTCAAATCCTGCCCGCCTTTCTGGCTGGGAGACAGCCTCAGCAGTCTTGTCGATGCCATCCATGCTGCCCGCTGGCCCTCCCCACACAGTAATTGTGACCCAGACTAGACCAGCTGCTCTCCCAGCTGGTCCTCATACTGTATCATTCCCACTGTAGCCCCCTGGGTCAGCCCCTCTAGATTTAGAGCTTTTAGGTGGCTGGATTAGGCTTTCTTTGAACAGTAAAGTGAATGGGAAAAGCTGAAGGACATGATGATTTATTCAAGGACCTGTCTTGTAATTTTTATTCCATTCAACCTTTGTGTCGCTGTGAAAAATCAAAAAGCATAGATGAAGAAATGAATAAAACCACGATGATCACAATGGCTGACATTTATACAGGGATTTGGGATTCACCTATACTATCTCATTTAATCTTCATTTCAGCTCTGTGGTGAAATGAAGTATCCCCGACTTATATGCAAGTAGGTAGAGGCACAGATAAGCTATGTGATTTTCCCAAAGGAGCACAGCTGACTACCATGTGCTTCCTTTTGTCCTTCTCAGTCTCATTCACTGTAACTCATTGTTCCTTATATGGCTCTTTTTAGCAGAGGGACTTCCTGTGGCACTGTTTCTGGTCCCAATTGTCCCCAGCATCCTTCTTTCTCTTCCCACAGTCCCTTGCTTCTCAACTGTGGCTCTTTCCTGCCTCTAGGATTCATTGCTTGGCTTTAGGAAGCCCATGTGTGATGAGTGTATCTATATCCACACTGCTCTCGTTACAATTAGAAAATACCAAAGGTCCAGGAGAAGGCAGAGGACAGGCTCCTCTGAAGGGCAGGGAGGCTAGAGGCATTGCTTTGCCTAAGAACAGTGCTGTAGGCTTGCAGAGGCATGCATCTGGCCTCTCTCCTAGACTCCCATGAACTGCCCAAGGGTATGGTTTGTAGGGAAAATATTAAACTGAGCACCCCCAAGAGAAAATGAAGTCATTGCTTGCCCAAAGAGTGATTTATTCCTTCATTAATAACATATTTGCTATCTTTTCCAATGATAAATTAGGTCCTGACTGCAGATGCTTTTGTTCCTAATGTGACTCCAAGGATGGGCTATGCGTCTCCAGCAGGCCTCCACTCTTCCTCCTGGTCCAGTTCCCCTAATCGATTACACAAACTCATCACTCACTAACATACCTTTGAACTCAATTCCTGGGCTGTCTCATTGTCACAGGCTATGAGGCAGGACTCTAGAAAGGGTGGCTTTATGACTAGCAATTTGGCTTTTGAAGGAGGTACAATATACAAAAAGAATTATGTGAGGAAAAAAAATCTAACACACACATGTGTGCGCACACACAAAATAATAAAATATATCTTTAAAATTAGTAAAGTAGTATTGACTTGAGTAGACATCTTATAAATGAATATTGACCGACTATTGACAATTTAATTATTGATTTCATTGCAACCTTTAATCTTCTCCAGATTTTTTTCTTCTGTGCTAGAAAAATAGGAGCCAGGATTTCTTTTAAAAACTGTTCTACCATTCAGCTAAGAAACAATCTTCCTTTGAAATATATATTATATTGCCATTAGAAATCAGGAGTCTGAACTCGTCTTTTCTGAAGTGACTCTGTCTGTGTGGACCTTCCCAATGGCTTCTTCACAGAACTACTGTTCTTCCTGCACTGGGCCATGGCTCTCCCACTGCTAAGCACAGAGGTCTGGCGCTGGATGGGTGTGATGGCTGCTCATCACAGCTTTGTGATTTTTTTCAATGTTCAGGTTTCCCTGTGGCTGGGTAGGAGATGAGACTGGCTCTGGCTAATGGCTGGGACAGAGGTGACACATGTCAGTCCCAACTCAAAGCTTTTCATGTTGTTTATTCAATCTCTTCTCCTCTTCTCTCCTCTCCCCTCCCCTCCCCTCCCCTCCTCTCCTCGCCTCTCCTCTCCTCTCCTCTTCTCTCCCCTCCCCTCCTCTCCTTTCCCCTCCTCATCGCTTTCCTCTTCTCCCCTCCCTTTTCACCTCCCCTCCCTTCCTTCTTCTTCTCTTCTTTCCCCTCCTCTCCCCCTACTCTCCTTATCCCTCCACTCTTCTTCTCCCTTTCCTTCTCCTCTCCTCTTACCTCCTCCCTCTTTCTTGATCTTTCTTTCCAATTCCTTCTAACTTAGAAAATACAAAAATTAAATCAGCATACAAGTTATTAGATGTTATGCTATCTCAAAG
>NW_021604782.1:6526297-6532231 GCF_004785775.1 Grammomys surdaster | reverse complement strand
GCTCGCATGTGCGGATGTGTGCATACTGTAAGCTAGGATCTGCATATGAGAAAGAACATATGTTTTTTTGTCTTATTGAGTTTGGGTCTCCTCGTTTTGTATTTTGCTTTTTAGGTCCATCCATTTTCCTGCAGACTTTATTCATTTAGCATCTGAGTAAAGTCTATTGTGACTGGGTACTCATTTTCAGTATCCAGTCATCTGTTGATGGACTGCTAGGCTGTTCTATCTCCTTGCTGTTGGGAACAAAGCAGCAATAAACACGTTGTACAAATCTCTCTGTGGTAGGATATGGAGATAGTCTTGGAACAAAAGGATTCTGGCCTTTTGTTCATTGGAGGGGCTTTGATGGACACAGAGATTTTCTGGAACCCTGTGACCACCCTGTAGCATGATCCAGAAAAAAGAAAATAAACATTGATTGTTTTAAGACACCTCAATGCCAGATCTGCTCTTGTTACTGCGATACAGTCTAGACCCTCCTGGCAGCGACAGTGGCCAGCCACTGAAAGGTCCATGCACTTCCTGTTTCTGCTCCCCCAGTTCTCTACCACAGAGCTAACTCAGTCTTCCTAGTGGTTTGTCGTCTCTGTGGTTCCAGTGTACTTTCTCTGTTAACTTCAAGAGCTCTGTTTTACACTTCTCGATTTCCTTAAAAATTCACTTAATTTATATTGTGATGCTGGGGCTCAATCCTAGGGCACATGCTAGGCAAGTGTTCTACCATGAAGCTGTGTACATGCCCAGCCTCTTTCCACTGCTTCCCCAAAGCAAAGCTACCTGCCTGTGTGAAGTAAACCACCACCTGTTCTTAGAAACAGCAGTATTAGTGATAGTAATTTGGCTTTGAAAATAGACTGTCCTGGGATTTCTGTTCTGACTTAACCAATTTTTAGAGACCCTGGCAGAAGATTAAAGTCACCGCAGGTATCATGTACACTGGCTGGATGAGAGCTGGCACAACTGTCTCATCGGATCATCTGTGAGTGCCAGGTGAAATTAACGAAGGAAGACAGCGGCCATTTTGTAAAATGCAGAGAGTCACCTTTATGGAGGGATCAATGTTACAGAAGTTTCTATCTTGAAATAGCTTCTTCAAGAATGTTCTTGTCTTGGGCTCCACCTTATGTGGCTGCTCCCTCTTGGGGACAATCAGCCTCAAAATCCCGGCTCTTTTGCTTTGATGTGGTAACAATTGTATTATTAGCCCTCTGTCCCCAAGGCTTGCCCCACCCTCACTCCCCACACTGACCACATTATATCTCTGTCCCCTCTTCCTGGTGACTCACCTCCAGTGGGTTCCCTTCATCTCACCTGCTTCACCCTGACCACTAAAGCAGTCCTGAAGCTCTCACGCTCAAGGAGAGCACAGCTCCTGTCTCCTCCCTCTTGGGGTTTCCCTCTTTAGAAACCAGTTTTCCCTAAGCCTTGTTTAGCTGGGATCATTCTGCTCCTCAGAACTCAACATAGGCTCCTAGCTGCCTAAAGTTACACACATATGCTCCCTCATCATATTCGTATTTGCTACAAATGTGATTCACACTTGATGTGACAAAATAGCATGGGACAGACCAAAAAATGGAAGAAAGCCCCTACCAGACCACAATCTACAGAATGTCTAGTTTTTCTGCATGTTATATTTTATCAGAACGTTACCAAACACTGCATACTCTTTCATGCCTGATTTTTTTTTTATTTCAAGAAAAAAATATAGATTGGTTCCTTGAATCATATTGAGTCAGTGAATTTATTGATGTCCGGTGGAATAGACCGGCCAATTTCTGTTATTTTCCATTCAAAGTGATGTTATAAAGTATATTACTATGTATATCTCTTGTACATATCTGTATTTTATGGTATTTGTGGAAATAGTAAACTTGTAGAGATGGAATTTATTAGCTGAAATTAGTCCTTGAGTTTTAACACCTCTTAGATGACTCGTTAGCTGCCTTTCCAAAAGTATGCACTGATGTCTGCTCCACGCAGTGTGTAAGGGTGTTAGTGTCAAAGCCCAGAGCTTTCACTTTGATTAATAACAAAGTTGGCCATCTCTTCCTGTGTTTGCTAACTGTATTTCTTGGCTTGGAAACAAACTCTATTTATAGCCTCTCTATTTTATAATATAAGGCTATTCATAGTCTCAGTGTCTTATAAATCTTTCTAACACATTAATGGTATTCTTTACTTATCTTACATGTTTTATTTAGCATATCATTTGCCTTTTCTTTTCATCTCAGTATAAAAGGTTATATTTATTTCCAGGTAGTTCCAAGTACCAGTTTTTCCTCTCTATGTCTTCTGACTTTGTTTTATGTGAATGAAAACATGGATATATGTGTTTGTGTGTGTATGTGTATATATTCACACACACACACACACACACACACACACACACACATTTCTTTTATTGTTTCTGTAAAATGTTAACTCTTCAGTATGACTTTAACTTGTTTTGGTTGATGATGAAAGGGCAGACTGTGACTTACTTTGTTTTCACGTAGGTAATCCATTAGTTCAACAGAATTTCCCATGAACCCTAGCTGCTCCCCTTGCTGTTTAATACGTTTTTAGGTAGTTACACTTGGGAACCTTTCTGAGGCTCTTATTCTGTGTCTTTGATCTAGCCTTCTCTTCTGGCACTTTTATAGCAATATTTTATTTATTGCTAGTTTATAGCACTTAAAAAATCTAGTAGAGCAAGTGTATCTACATTATTCTTCTCTCTTGATAGCTTCTTCATAATTCTCACACACTTTTTCTCCTAGATGAACTTTATAATTGTTTGCTAAAGTTCCAAAAATGCCACTGTAATTATGACTGAAAAAGCAGGAAACCTATAAATTAAAATGTGGACTTCCTACTGGAGAGCAGGGGTTTCTTTTCATTTACTCAGCTCTTTCTTTATTCCCCAGTATAAAATTGTAAAGTTTCATGAACACTACTTGTTATATTAATTAGTAGGTATCTTAATTTTTTGATTTTTCACTTTGAACTGGATCTTTTGTAAATTTTATTTTTTTTAACTTGTCATGCGCGTGCGCATGACTCTCTCTGTCTCTGTGTGTTTGATGTACACGTGTCTCTGTATGGGAGCATGGTATATGTCAGCTACAATGTACATGTGGAGGTCAGAGGACAATCTCAGATATGGGTCTTTGGTTTCCACTTTGTTTGAGGTGGGATCTCTTTGTTGTTCACTGGTACATATGCCGAGTTAGCTGGCCTGAGAACTTCCGGGAATTCTCTTGTATCTCTTCTCCCACCTCACTGTAGGGACACTGGGATTACAGACACAGGCTACTGCATTTGGCTTTGTCTGAGCTTTGGGAACTGAACTCAGAGCCTCAGGCTTTCATGTCAAGGGCTGTACTCACAGACCCATATCTCTAGCCCCCTAACTGGTCAACTCTTTTTACTAGATCCAAAATAATTTTTTTTTAGGAGAAAAACCAGCATCTGCAGATGATTATAATCTTATTTCCTCCTGTAAACTATTTCTACCTCTTATTTATTTTTTCTGTTCTATTGCATTGATTAAGACTTCTTAAACACGGTTGAAAAATAGCAACGAGGATTGGCAGGCCCACTTTGTATTTCTAGTGTTTCTCAATTAACTGTATGACTGACAGCTGCTTTCAGGAAGTTACCCTCTCTTATGTTGAAGTGGGTTGTGGATTTTAGTTTCCAGAGAATTTTTTTTTTTTTAAAATCTTGAATGACTATTGAATTTTATCAAGTGTCTTTTGGCATCTTTTGAGATGTGCATATGGTTTTTCTCCTTTGACCTGTTGATGTGATGAATTATGTTAATAGATTTCCTTATATTAAACTATTCTACATTCCTGAGATACACTCCACTTCGTCATTCTGTATTATTCTTCAAACGTACGGCTGGATTTGATTTGATAATATTTTATTTAGAATTTTTTTCCTTCAATGTTTTGATATTGTCCTATAGAGTTATTATTTTTTTTCTTTTTATAGTATCTGTGCCAGGTTTTGATTTCAGAGTTTTTTGGCCTTCAAAAATAAAATGAGATGGTTTTCATCTTGAATCAATTAAGTGACATTCCAAATGTGGACATGAGAGTTCACAGCATGGCGTGTCGGAAAGGACGAAGAGCTGGGAGTTAGAAGAGTTAAGTTCCTGCACCTATCCCATCAACTTTAGAAATTTGACCATGATATTTCATCTTCTCAAGATTTTACTTCCTTATTTTAAAAAAATGGGAGCTCTATTCACTCTCTGTCCCAATTCTCTGAATAGAATGTGGCAGTCCAATGAGCTCATGGGGATGCAAATGCTTTGCAGAGGCAATGATGGTATTTACCAACTACACACGCTGCGTCCTTACCTAGACTCCTTGCTATAATCCTCACATGCCCTGTAGCTAGTTGGGCCCTGGACCTGCTTCATCAGCACCACCTGAGGCCATGTTCCACGTGTAGACTCTCCAGCCTTGCCTGCCTGCTGACTCAGGATCTGCACTTGCACAAGAGCTACAGGGTAATTCTCAGTCATGATGCAGTGTGAGAAACACTGAGGGGATCCCACATCATATGGGTGCGGAGTCATCAGCACTAGGCAAGAAATCACAGCTGTAGCATTTAGGACCGATTCTCCTGTTGACGGTCATGTTCATGCTTCTGATATTCTGGATGAAAGAGCTACAAACGAGCCTGCTAATGTTAGTCATCAAGAACAAGGGTCATGGATGTGCCCGGCATTTTCTAGTTCAGAGGTGACTGACTGCCTTTGGAAACAGAGCACACTGGATTCCTCCACTGTGAGCTATTCCTCTCTTGAGTCCAAAATGTTAAATGAGTTTTAGTGCCTGCACGTGTACCCTTCTCTGGGGAAATTCAGCCACACCATCCTTCCTTTCAGTCAATCTGAAGGAATTTCCCAGCTGATCTTGTGAACAACCTCAAACTCTCCCCCCTTTATGCCCCCTATCCCTGGGCTAAGGAGGATGGTATCATTTTCATCATGAAGTTTACACTTGTCACCCCTTCAGCATGTTTTGGCTGATACCAAGGGCGAGCATGTGTGAGCTTCAGTGCACACACCAGTCTATGCACATATGTATGTGTACACACCCAGAGAACATCTAAGATTGTGGGAGAAACAGAAACCATGGCGACCAAGAGATCATAAGCAAGGATTCCCTTCCTATAGAGATATGTAAGGCAGTCGTCATAGCTGTTTGCAGGTCTTAGCTGGTAGTTGCCATAGAGACTGGCAGTTGGGAGAGAACCCCTCCTTAGTGACGTTGCCAACAGCTGTTTTATTCCTCTGTGTCTTGCACACAGGCAATCATTTCACACCCTACGCAGGAGAGAGGAACAGGTGTGTCTCTGCTAAGTTGGCAAAGCAGAGAAGATGTAATATGAAAACATTCCTAAACATAGCATTCTTCTATGATGAAGAAACTGTTTCCTTTAGTTAGAATCTAAACATACATTAAAAGAACTGAATGTGAAGCCAAGTTCCATGGCACAGCCTGTAATCCCAGAACTAGGGAAATGGAGACAGGAGGATTGTAGGTGGAGACCAACTTGGGCTACACAGTGAGTTTGAAGCCAGCCTGAGCTATGTAGAGAGACTCTGAGCCAAACTCAAGGACTAAGGAAATTAGCAGTAGTAGAACGTCACTAGGAGAGTACCTGCCTGTGATGTACAAGGTCCTGGGTTTGAGTTTCAGCACCACAAGAGAGAGAAAAAAGGTAAAATATAACCTCTGTAGAGCTGTTGTTTAGATTCAAAGTCTAGAACATCCTGCAGATGTAAAACGATTGTATTAAGATATCCAGGTTCAGATATTGTGTCCCCAGTGCTTTCCCCAAAGCCCTAGGGTAGAAAATAGGTTAGATTATGAGGATATATATATATATATATAGATATATATAGATATATATAGATATATATAGATA
>NW_021604782.1:6500571-6526197 GCF_004785775.1 Grammomys surdaster | reverse complement strand
CCAATACTTTGTTAAATTATATTGTAGCTTATTTATTACTATTGTCTCTCTTTAACTAGTTAACTATGCTCGTGTGCCCACTGAGCCCAAAGCAGTACTCAGCACAGAGCATATTCATGACTGTACTGATCATGTATTTCTGTGAAACAAATGAGGGCAAACATGCCTTAAAAACCACACCTTTTTTTTATCTTACAATTTATGTGGGTCATCTGTCAGGTTCTCTGCTCATGAGTTAATAGAGCTTCAATCAAGATACCACTTGGAACATTCTCCAAGGAGTGGATTCGATTCTGAGCTCACTGAGCTGCTGGCAGACTTTCTTTCTTGCGGCTGTAGGATGAAAGGCTGATGTTTCTTCATGCCAGCAGCACTTTCCACAGAAGTTCCCAAGGCCTGTGAAAGACTGACAGAACTTTAGTGGGAGAGTCTTCTTTACTATCAGACTGTCCTGGGAGTGGCATCACATAACCCTTGCCATGTCCTGCTACTGAGAACTAACTCATTTTTGTCCCTCACACTTAGTAGGGGGGTTAGTTGAGACAGTGATCGCTAAGAGTTGGGGCATGACTTTGAGGTCTATCTGTCACAACTCTTTACAATGAATGACATGTTCGTACCGATGCACTAGAACCATGAATATTCCATCTGGGTTTGTTGAGATAAGAAAGGACACACCCACCTACCACAAACTCTGTTGTCATCTGTATCTTGTCCATCTTGTTTGAGTTGAGTTTCATACACTTATGATATTGAATTGTCTTTCATGTCGAGCCCATGTACTTCTTTAGGGGAACTTACTTTATTATCTTGACTAGTTTTATGTTCAGAAAAATGTTACAAAATGCTCAACTAGGTTTATAAATTAGTCCACAAGTATTTTAGCAGTGTTCTGAATGTTTTCCATGACACAATACACAGTTACCATGGCAGTCATGAGAATGAGCTTCTTAGATCTTAGATGTTATGATGGACCAGAGCCCCAGGTGCTCTAAAGTCCACCCTACATCCCATGGACTGCTCCCAGACACTGGCTGGGCCTGGCAAAGATATCAACAAAAGCTGTTTCTGGTCACAAGGAATTCTGTTGGGTCATGTGACTATTTTAGCTTGAACATTTTCCCCCCAAACTTTTTAGGTCTGAATGTTATCTCTTCCTGCCTTTCTTTCTCCTTCATTTGAGGTCAGACCTGCCTTATGGTCTGATGTCTCTCTCAGCTTTCCCGAATTCACATGCTGTCTTCCCAAATATTTCTTGTATGTCTAACCCTGTATTGATATTTTTCATCATATTAACTGATACAGACACACAGTTATCAACATTTGCCTATGTCTTCAGAATTGTCCAGGGCTACGTATTTGAGTAAGTTTTCTCTATCTGACTTGATTCTAATCAAGAATGGCAGAGAAGAGAATTACCTGATCCAGATACTTGAGGTAGAATCTTGGACCTGATTTAGAATTTTCGCTGCTATGACAGACTATCTGGCATAAGTTTAGGAGGAAAGATATGGGGCTGTGGAGATAACTCAGTGAGTGAGGTCTTGCACTGTACAACATGAAGACACACACAGTTTGGGCCCCCGGCACCAATGTAAAGGCTGAGTGTAGCCACACATGCCTGTAACTCCAGCACTCGGAGGTGGGAGGCAGTGGTGGGAAGACTGCTGGGGCCAGACAGCCAGATGGAGAAAGGTGAACTCGGTTTGGCAACAGATCCCGTTTCAAGGGAATGTGGCAGAGTGTAATAGAAAAGGGCACTCTGTAACTTCTCTGGTTTCAACACATTGCACACAGGTGTGCTGACCCACACTCACACACACATATATAGACTACACACACGTGCACACACAGAGAGACACAGAGATGTATAGGCACACACACAGACACACATATAGACACTGACACAGACACACACATACACACACAGTCAAGAAAGAGAGAGAGAGAGAGAGAGAGAGAGAGAGAGAGAGAGAGAGAGAGAGGCTACATACACTCAAATGGAGGAAAGGTTTACATTAGCTCCTGGTTTCAAAGACGTCAGTCCTTTATGCTGAAGAAGACATGGTGTAGTAGAGTGTTGCAAACAGTTCAGCTCCTTGAAGGTGCGCACTGCCACCTATGTTGCACTTAAACAAAGGAGGTATCAGAAGTCCAGAGAAGTGCAGTGGCTTGCATAAAGCCACAGAGCAGAGGAGTGAGCAGTAGAGCTACAGAAGCTTGGCTCCCTTCCTGTGTTCTCTAGCACACCGTTAGCACAGTGACTGCCACAACCTCGTCTACTGTGCTTGTTGCCATTAGAGCTTCTCCTTAGCTCTGTTTTCCATCTTCTTTGCTTTAAAAATAATTAAAAATAGGCAGCCAATCAATGGGCTAACAGGCTCAGGAGAAGTTAGGATGCATACTGGTTAGGCAGTCAGAAGACTGCTTGCGGAGAAGCATATGATTCTGGTAAAAAAAAAAAAAAGAAATACAGGAATCAACTTATTTAACTGCTCTTCACTGTAATGAGCCCCGATGCTGCTAAACTGTTCCTGACATCCTCGGCTTCCTTCTCCTTTAAAGGCCCAAGCAAGGAATAATGAAATAAGCTGCAAGCATTTGGGGCTTATTCAACTCTCTGAAGTGTTCAAGGATGCAATTTGTAGGCAAGATGTTAAGGAATTAAAAAAAAAAAAGCTGGTACCAGGCTGCGTTGTACCAATTTCTCTCTGGCCCTGCTGTATGTTAGGTATGCATATGGTCCACACATTTTTCCAAAAATCTACCCCCAGGTGCTGGGGCCTTTTCTTTAGAGTGTATCAACTAAATATGGGGAGATGGGTGCACTGAAGAAATGAAAATAACCCCCCAGCTGCTCCTTAGAACCCTGCTGTAACTGGGAGTCTTGGCATGGGCTGTGATTTTCTTGTCTAGACCACATAAAGGTAGCACTTGGAAGCTGGGATGCTAGAACAGGACAGAGGGCACTGGAGCTTTGTCCCCTTGCATTGCACAGGACCCAGGAGATTGGGGACTCAGAGGACAGAGGCGAGTACATGTTAGTCAGCAAGGTAAGCAGTTAAACTGATGTAAGGACAGAGAAGGCCCCTAGGAGACTCCAGTGGACGTAACCCATGGACATAACCCCATTTCCTTCTAACTTCTGCCTAAATTATCCCACAGGAAGGGACAGGGGATAACCTTGGAAGACTTGGCTTGTGTTCAATAGAGTTGGATTTAAACTCTTTTGTTTTCTAATGAGATAGTTGTAAACCACCTAGAGCAACATTAGGCGCACTGTAAGTATATATTTCATCCATCCATTCATCCATCCTTCCTTCTGTCCATCCATCCATCTATCCATCCATCCATCCATCCATCCATCCATCCATCTGGATATCCATCCAGAACCCACTTGACCATACAGGATGTCAAAAGCCAGTGGTGGGACAATCATTACCCTCAATGACTCAACATTAAGTGGACATCATTGTTTAGCTCAGAGAACAAGAGAAAATTATTTCCCTTATTTGAAGGAAAAGGAAATCAGGTATTAGAGATGCTCCATGACCTGTCCCCAGCCAACAGATGTGTGTGTGTGTGTGTGTGTGTGTGTGTGTGTGTGTATACAATGAGAACTTCATAACTCAGTTCTGCCCAACACACATTTGTTTGGGTGCATTTTGTAATTTGTGGAGAAAAAAGATGGAGACTATCAGGATTGGCAGTGTCACCAGGCAGGCTTGCTCTGGTCCATCTACTCTCAAAGTCCAACTTTCTTGGTCCTAATCACACAGTTTTTATTATCTGTGTCCCTGTGCCATGGGGTGTGTAATCAGTACAGATTTGCTGTTTCCACACTCAATACTCCTAGCAGACTTGTGAATGTCACCTATCTCTGCTTCAGCCTCACCAGGATAGGAAGATGGCTCAGTCGCTAAAGTACTTGCTTCATGAGCAGGAGAATCTGATGCTCATACTTACTTAAAGCCAAAACCATAGCACATACTTACAATCCACCCTGTCTCTAAATATAAGGTGTATAGCAGCTGAGAAATGATGCCCAAGGTTGACCTCTGGTCTTACTTGTGTGGGCATAGACTTCCTCATACACACATGCTTCTTCATGAACACACACACACACACACACACACACACACACACACACACACACACAGAGTCTAACTGCCCATCTGTAGACCTAAGGGTTGCCACTGGATTTTTTAGCTTCTCCAGTGCTATAACTTACCATCAGTACTGGGTTGGACAGCCCATATGTCTTTCAGAAGCACGGATTCTGGTATGATTCCTGGCTGTTGTGCACAAGGATAATGGTGGTAATGGTGGTTATAGCAGAGAGGATATTGTATGGCATGTGTTAGGTGCTTCACCAGTGTCACACGAGTAAAAGAAAAAGATTTTGAAGCTAGCAGCTTCCAAAAAGGTTTTCTTTTCTTCGTAATGGAGGGAGCTTTCCTAGGATCCTATTCAGTTCACTTTCGTTGTTCACTCATGGAAAGAGTGGGCAACTAGTATTAAGTGTCCTGAAATTTTTCCATGCTGAAGTAATCTCTTCCAGTAAATGGAGTGTGTGGCACTTCCATCAACCATTGGGAATTGAGAAAGCTAATGTAAAACTTCCTTTGAATATCATACTGGCTTTGGGTATCCATGCTAGGCTGGACCTGACTGCCTCAGTTACTGATCAGAGGACTTGGTCCAGAGTGGCCTTAGAAGAGGGAAGACCTCTTTGGTTGGTGGCTCAGTCTCTGGGAGCTCCCAGAGATTGACCTAGGTCCAGGTTACTTGACACTTTAGGTCACTCTGTGGGCTGCCACAGAATAAATATAGAAATTAATATAGAAATATAGAATAAATATAGAAATTAAGCTAAATGTACAATCTCCATCTGTCTCAGTCAGATGTTGGGTAGAGCTTCTCAGAGGGGTGCTATCCTAGGCTCTGGTCTGCAAGCATAACATAATGTCATTAATAGTGTGAGGGATTGGTGTATACAATGGGATGGGTCTCAAAATGGGCTGGTCACTGGTCTGCCGTTTCTTCAGTCTCTGGTCCACCTTTGTCCCTGAGTTTCTTTTTGACAGCACTGATTTTTGAGTCAAAAGTTCCAAAGAGCTTACATGGGCTGGTCTGAGGCCTCAGGCACATATGTAGCAGAGGGCTGCCATGTCTGGTCTCAGTGGGAGAGGATGAACTAAATTCTGCAGAGTCTTGATGCACCAGGGTGGGAGATACCAGGGAGTGGGAGCTGCCCATTCAGAGTCTAATGGGAGCTGGAGTGGGGGTGGGAACTGTGAGGGGGCAACATTTGGAATGTAAATGAATGAATGAATGAATGAATGAATACGTAAGCAAATAAACAGAAGAATCAAGGACTCTTCGGGTGAGTGAAAAAGAGAGGCTCCTTAATTGGCCTGGAATGAACAGCATAGTCTGTCTGCCTTTCATGTACCTGGTAAACTGAATGTGAAGCTGAGCAAGTGTCAGCACCAGGCCCTAGTTCAGTGAGCACACAAGGTCACCAGCGAGACATACTTGGTTAAATGAAGGAAGAAGGCTTCACTTGAGTCACAATTTTAAGGCAGACCACTTGAGTTCAGATTTGATTCCCTCACTTGTGAGGTGACTTTTGGTGTGCTAATATCTGTGTCCCTCACTTTCTTTATGGTGGCTGGCATGTAATAAGCACTCAGTGTGCATATCTATTGTCAGTCTTTGAATACTCAAACAATTCCATCTCTGCAGCAACTCCCTGCCTGGGTCAGCAGCAGTTAATATATGAATACTATCTCTCAATAACAAAAGACCATCCAAACATATAGGTTATAAGAAAGTTGTCCTTTTTCAGTTTGAGGGTGTATCATTTTCATTTTAATATACTTGTTTATTTTTATTTTATGTGTATGTGTGGATGCATGAATGTATATACGCTCTCGTGCACGATGTGCGTTAACTGTTTATCCATTGGTACATAACACTATCACAGAAGATGGTGTCTGATCTCTTGGAGCTAGAGTTGCAAGTGCCTGTGAAATGCCTGATGTGGGATTCAGGAACCTAACGCAGGGTCTCTGCAAGAGCAGCAAGTACTTTTAACCACTGAGCCATCTCTAGTCCCATGTATCCCATTTTTAACAGTCCTTGATCTACTAAGTGTTTAGGATTCTATAGAGTCTGGATGGCTTATGAGTTGGGTTGTCAGCCTCTGATTGCTGGCTTTCGGTACAGTGCCTAGAATACAGTAGGTGCACAGTAGATGGTATGGGCTGAAAAAAATCCCTTCATTAGCATACAGGTGCAAACTCTCAGGTCCTTGACTTGTTTGAACTACACTTTTGCATCAGTTTTACTTGATCTGGTTTTATAGAGTGTTGTCGATATATTTGTTTCTCTTGTTAAACACTGAGCCTCTTTGAGCGGAATTAGGTCATTTCATCTCTTGAGTCTTCCAGTGGGGATAAGTTAGATTTTCAACAAGTGTTCAAGAAAGATTTGCTGAACTGAATTGAGTTAGGTAATAAATCAGCATGAATTTCTTTTTGGTGGTGCTTAGGACCTTTTGCTTGCTAAGCAAACACTGTTTTATTGAGCTACATCCGTATCCCCTATCAGTATGAATTTGAAAACAGTGAATGATGTGGTGTGGCCTGATGGCCTCCATAGATCCTCTTGCACTGAATAACTTTCAACGGAAGTTCAACCCTGTTCGCTGGCAGAACCTTTTCACTGGGGGCCCTTTCAGTTCCTGCGGCCCATCACATGGTTAGTGAGCAGTAGCAGAAGTTGGACTTTTTCCTGTCTTGCTTTCCTTCCCCAAAAGAAAAATTAGGAAATGGCCTGAGCCCCTCGTTTAGAAAGTGCATCAGGATTCCTGCTGCCCCAGCTGCTAGGACTAAGCCAACTATCATGGGATTTGCAATATATTTAAATCCCTGGGAAACCAGCTGGCTAGTTTGCATTCTAGCCTTTAGGAGGAAGATGCATTAAAATATGCAAAGAGAGATAGATGCAGGAAAGGTGAAAACTCTATAAACATCAGACATCAAACATCGAGGTGCCTTGGACATCTGTAGGTGTGTAATGATCACACCTCCCCCAAATTCAGTATTATCATTTACAATTGGTTCTCTTTTGGGATGTCACAAAGCAGCTGCTGCCTGGGGGTGGGGGGTGAGTAGCATCATTTGAATGTTCAGGTGTCTTGGCTTCTGAGATGAACTTTCCTCTGATGTTTCTGGTACCTTGACTTCTTGGATGAAATATTTAAAGTCTGGCCATGTCTTTCCTTTCCACACAACTAACTTGGGCTCCCTTTAAGCATGACAGTCTTAGTAGGCCTTCCTGGTGTGATATTCCTTCTGTTTGAGCACGATTTCTCAAAACTCTCTAGAGCCGCCATTGAGACTATCTTAAGCACTTTGATAGATGTCTGGTAGTTGGAGAGTTACAGGTAGATGCAGGTCTATAACACTGACGCATGTCTTCACATACTGAATGTCAACAAGGAGAAAGATAAGCAAGAAACAGAGACAAAATGGAGAACGTGATGGTGTTTGTTTTATGGCTACAACTTGGGTTGTCATTCACTTCTCAGTACTGCCTTATTTTGTAGGGCCCAGTGATGCACCTGGGACTGTTGCTCATCCCTGTGACAGCCTCCCTTTGCTGGCTTACATCCTAAGATCCAGAGGAGCTAGGTAACAGGACCATTTTGAATGTACTTGAAGGAAAACGATGAAGGACAGAGTTCTCAGTACTTTTAAAGTGGACTTCAAGTAAGAGAGCTCAAGGTCAAGTGAGCAGGGAGACATCTGCCTGGATGTTGACATTCTTACTGATTCACTTCACCTTCTGGATTATTCTCTTAAGCTTTCCTGAATTTTCAGATGGAAAACCAGAAAAGCCTCAGGCTGCTGGAATCTAGGAAGTAGTGTTTTCAAATTGAGAGTATGTCTGCAAGGCCACCCCTATGGTTGGTCCCCACTAGTAAGTTTACTCTTTCTTCCCAGGGTCAAGTTCTAAGATCTTAGCATGGTTTACTAACCCAGCTTCCTCCTTCAACCTCATGGTCTGCATTTGTAAGGCCACTCCCAGACAAAACAAAACAAAATAAACAAACAAATAAAAAAAACCAAAAAAACCCCACCTGTGTCCAGACATAGCCATCTACTGGGCTTTTCATTCTGGTGCCTGCTTCCTGTCAGAAATCAATTTCTTCATTCTGTCTGGTGACTCTTACCCATTCACTGGAATCCTGGGTACTTGTTCAACATGTGCCTATGACTACCTCCTATGAGCCAACCCATGTGATGAGCAAGACACAGTTCCTGAACTAAAGAGAACGCTAGGTATCCATTTCCTTGGGAAGGTGTCTTCAGTGTCTTTTGTAATTCCTCAAGGATGCTCTCAAGGTTTCCATCATCTTACAATTGATTTCAAAGTGTTGCAGATATTTAAATGTGTGTCTAACTTCCTCAGCTTTCTAGGACGGAAGAGATCACGTGTTCTTGCTCATAGTTGAAGTTGATACACATTTTATGCTAAAAGGCATACACAAGCACAAGGGGGTAAATGCAGCTCCTTGGTGCTTCAGTGTTTGAGTGTTCACTGGTGTGTGTTTTCCAGTGTTGGAGGAGGACAGCTGCTTCCTTATTCTCTGTGCAAACTCTTGCGACGATCCCTAAGATGCACTTCGCTGAAATCTTAGTGGCAGAACAGGTTTTTGACACTTGGCCAGCAAATCTGGCAGAGTCAGGTTGCTCTCTTTGAGAAGATTAATTAAGGAGGACTTAAGAGAAGGGATGGGTGAACTGGTTACTAACAAGTAAGAACCAGCCGTAAGCTCAGCCCTATTTCGGGAACACACCAAAGTAGCATCTTCAAGGTTGAGCTTGGCTTGGCTCAATTAATCCTTCTCTTCTTTGTGTGTTTGCTGCTCCCACACCCACCTTGGCCTCTCTCACTCATCCTTGCTGAACCATGAATCATGCACAGTAGGCTCCCTCTCTTGTTCTCTGCTAGGTCTCATACTTTCTTCACCTCGCCATCCTTTGAGGACAGAGAAGACTGGGGGTGGAGGGAGAGTCTTAGGTAAATAAACCATTTTGAGTCTTTCAGAGAGAAGGAGGCTCTGAGTGGGCCCCATGATTCATGGCAAGAGGAAGATATGGAGGAGGGAGGAGGGATGGGTTGGATGAGGATCAGAGAAGCAGGAAAGGAGGTTGGGCTGTCTCATGGGGATGGGTGGGAAAGGCGAACACCAGGTCTAGATAAGGTTCGGGAGGTTAGAGGCAGGTGGGTGAAGGACCGCAGGCAGTATGGGAAGTACATTTTTAAAACCTGATTTTACTTTATTAATGGAGTACATTTACATACTAAATCATCTCAGGTAAAAGACAATAAACTAGGGTAAAATGCTCCCGCAAGCATCATGAAGACACTGATAATATTAAGGAATTAATTAATTAATTAATTAATAGGAAAGAAACCAAAGTAGAGACTGGAAAAATGGGCAAATGATTAAAAAAAGAAAAGAAAAGAAAAGAAAGAAAGAAAGGAAGGAAGGAAGAAAGAGAGAAAGAGAGAGGAAAGAAAGAGACAGAAACAGAACAAACTTGGACTTGCATGCCCTCGTTGGAAAGCCATGGTTTTCTGCCCTCCAAATTGTGCATCCTTCAGTTGGTACCTCTCTAATATGTGTCCTCTCAGATCCTCGTCCATCACACACTGCTTCTCTCCTAGGATGCTGACCTGAGACCTTGCAGACTAGAGCCTTGCACACCCAAGCAGGGGAGGATACTTGGTCACACTGACTTGTCTTCTTGACCCCAGCCAGAATGAGTCATATGGTCCAGCACATTGTCCACGTGATCTGTGTGGTCTGAGCAAGGCACAGAACATCTCAAATGAGGACAAGCTCGGACACTTGAGGACACATGGTGATGACACATGGAGGACACAAAGCCTGAGATAGTTTGTGCATTAGAGGTCAGTTAGTAGTATTGGTTTTACTGCCTTTCCCCTTAAATCTCTGTGTTTTTGCTTTTCCTTAGACCAGCAATTCTCAACTTGTGAGTCACGACTCCCTTGGGGGTCAAATATTTGATATTTACATTAATGATTCACAACAGTAGCAAAATTACAGTTATGAAGTAATGAAAATAATTTTTGATAGGGGTTCACTACAACATGAAGAGCAAACAGTATTAAAGGGCCGAAACATTAGGAAGGTTGAGAACCACTGTCTTAGACAAAGACACGTTTTGCTGAAATTATTCATTTCACAAAATTTCTGAAGGCTATGCAAGCAGCAGTGTGCACTTGGGTTTTAGATGTGTGGAGTGGGGATTTATGCTCAGCCAGTGTAAGTTCAGCTTGCTGTTTCAAATTTCTCCAGGATCATGGATGGAAAAGTGAAGTGTATCCACAGACCATCCTTGGAAGGTTGAGTGCACACTGAACATGCTATACTGTATAATCTCTTTGCTTATATCATCCCATTCAGAATCATGCTAGGGGACAGTCAGATATCACCTATGTGTCTTAGGCAGTTGAGGGAAACTCTGGGCTCTTTGAGGGGCAGCAGGGAGCTGAGTGAGAATCATTCTAAAACTAACTTTCAGCATCCACATTCAGAGATCTCTAAAACCTGAGGTAGGTCTTTGCATATTGCATTTATGGCCGTGCAAGAGTCCTTTCTTTGAGACACTGGAGGGCAGTGTGGTACAGTGGATTGAGCTACGGGTTTGGCATGAAGGGATTTATTTGGATGTGGCTTTGAAAGCTGTGTGGCCTTGATAAAGTTAAACAACCCCTCTGGGTTTCTATTTCCTAGCCCCCAAATGAAGATAATTAATACAAGACTCATCTTGTTGGGTTACTGTGAGAATCAGATTAAAAAAAAAATAGGTATTGAAAGTGCTTTTCAAACTGTGAAGAGCTAAACATATGATTCTAATAGAACTGTGAATTATTTGGGGATCCCAAAAGTCCTTCCTGAACAAAAAATAAATTTCTCTAAAAGAAGCTCTGTTAAGCATTAAAACTTGATATCCTTACCTCTGGTAGCTATTTGCCTTTTGAGGTTCAAATGCACTATACAAGATAGCACTCAATAAGTGCACATTCCTGTAGGTGGGGGCAGGATGAGTAGCTCAGGAAAAAGAGCATCTACTTGCTACGTTTATCTTCTAACAGGAAAGCAGGTTGTCAAGAATCCAAGATAGGTGCATTTGATTGGAGAGGAGGAAAAGAAAGAGATCAAGGTAGGTTGTCTCCCAGTCGGGCAGATCTAATTACACTAGGGACTTTGGGTTATACTTCTCTAGATTTGCAAGCTAGAAGATATAGGTATAACTTGCAGAACTTTCTGAAAGAGCTCCTACTTCCAGAGAAGAACCGAACTTCCTGCTACTTAGATCTGCACATGTGAAAGGTGACTTGAACAGCGGCCGAGGGATTGGGGCTGTGTTTTGTGGGAGGGTCAACGGAAAGTGAAAGTGACCTTGAACTGGAGAGTATGTTAGACAGATTTGCTGCTGTTTTAGAGTGTTGGGGCTGGTAGGAGGACTTCCTGGCCACACTGCCTCGGCAGCGCTCAGACATGTCTTTTGCTTAGTCTGCGTGTCTCTTACTTATTTAGTGAATTTTTAGAAAAGGTTTAATTTGTTTTAATTTTATGTATATGTATGTCTTTGTCTGAGTGTGTACATGTGAGTGCAAGTACCAGTAGGGTCCAGTGGGAGATGCTGGATCTTCTGCAGCCAGAGTTACTGGTGATTGTGAGCTGCCTGACGTGGATCCTCTGGAAGAGCAGTGCATGCTGTTAGATGCTGAGCCATTTTTCCAGCCTCTGGATGATTTTTTTTCTTTTAAATTCTGATTAACTTAAGTAAACACAATCTCATTTGAATTAAGAACACGGAATTGGTCACCATACAACTGCTTAAATAAACTGGCCATTCATCTACCACCTAAAACCACCCCATGAGGCTCATCTTCTGGGTCATCGGGGCTCGTGATCTAGGTCAGCAATCTGTGTGTTGTTCTGCAGCACCTTCAACCAGAAGCCAACTAGTGTGCTTGCCCACCTTTAGTGCCAGGAAGCTCAGCTCATCTCTGGAGATAGCACTTTGGGGAAGTTCTGCAGAACGTGTCGAAGTTTTCTTACCTGTAACTCGACCTATTGGCTCTAACCCTTGGGTTACATAAAGTACATCCGTTTTCTATCTCAGGATGACTCTTCATAAGATGGCACTATTTATTATATATCCCACATCCCAGGGAGGCTGAGCACGCCCAGTTCCATCTCATCTCCTCTGCTGGTGGGGTTTCAAATGTCCTAGACATGTTTGTCACTAACTTTGGAAAAGAAACCAACGATATTTCAGGGTTACTTTTCAGAGTAAACTAGAACACAATCCTTTAGTGTCATCTGAGCTGGTAAGAGCCAGTGCAATGGTCACCTCCCTCATGCTAGCTCTATAACCTCTATTAGTGCAGCTTCACCAGCTTCTTCATAATGCTGCCAAGGGTCAAGAGGTCCTACAAAGAGTGATGATTTTTACAGCAGCACCGAGACATTGTTGTGTGCAGCCACCCAGTGTCAGTGGAAGGTAAGCATGGCTGCCACACTGTCATGCCGCCCAGAGAAGTGCTCTTTCAGGCCCCGTGACTGAGCACGCAGCTTAATCTCTGCTCTTCCATGAATATTTATGATTAGCATGGCATCTCCATTTGCTTATAAATAATAAAGTGGATATTTATTGCACTTGCACAAGGTGAAAATTTAGAGACTGCAAATATGTCAGAAATAAAAATTCTAAAAAATGTATCCTCACCTGGATCAATTGTGTTAGAGACCATGGGGGAGGGGCCTCCCCTATGATTCAGAGCATTCCATGATAAACATGTCAGATCTGCATATCCTTCAGGTAACTGCCCCACAGGATCTAATTTTCATACTTTGCAGATAAATCCAGTGACAGCCTTGGGTGCACATTTAGAAGAGCGATGGGAAGGAGGGGGAGCCCTTCCACCCTCATTCTACACCCGCATCCTGCTTTATAAACACCTGCCTTCCCCTCCACGATTGCCTGTCCCTTTCAGTCTCTAGACATGAGATGTCCTTGGAATGCCCAGAGCTGTCCCGGCATGCTAAAGAGGGACTCGTCTATTTGGATCTTGGAGAACACAGGAGACTGAGACTGGAGTGTAATACGGGCTGGATGTGAAAACACAGGCTAGTTTTTAAGCACTTATTTACCATTGGTGGTGCTGATTTGGGAGGTTGAGGGACCTTTGGGACGTCGAATCTGGCTGGTGACATAGGCCACTTGAGGCAGGCCTTTGAAGGTTGTATCCTGGATTGCTTCCAGTTCTGACCTCTGCTTCTTGATTCCTAAGATGTGACCCAGCAGCATCAGGAGCTCCCACTGCCGTGATTTTACCCCCACGATGGTCTGAGAGCCCTTAAAACTGTGAGCCAAAATAAATCCTCCCAAACTGCTCCGGGCATATATTCTGCCAAAGTGGTGAGCAAAGAACACGGAGTGAGGTTCCTCCCAGCATCAGTCTTAAATGACAAACAGGAAGCTGTTCTAACTTTGGCAGGAGTTCAGAGGAACTTGAGCAGAAGTAAAGTTAAACGGGGAGAGGCTGGACAAGCTGAGGGCTTTCACCCTGAAGGGCTGAAGCCATTTAGAGGGCATGGGACATGAGTGCCACCCTCAGATGCATGAAGGGTGTCAGCGGCAGCTGAGTTAAAACTTTATTTTATTGTCACTTAGTGTAGGTGGCTCAGGGAGCTTGTAAATTATTGGTTTCTAATAGGAAGACACAATAAGGGAAGTTTTTAGCCACCATAGCTGTTTGGAGGTCAGCTGAAATACAGAAGAGGAGTGTTCTCTTATTTCTGATAGTGTTTAAGGGTGAGTGGGCCAGCAGCTGAAGGAAGGTTGTGGAGGTCCATGGTCCCCATGCTGGTGGTCTAGGATGGTGCTGCTGAAGTCCTACATATCTTAAGATCTTGAGATACAGGACTGGATCTAATAGGGACCATTCTGGTGACTTTATGATTTCTACATGGCTCCATGCCTCCTTTTCCCTACTTGCTCTTACTGGCTGAGTGATACTGCTGTTCTGTTTAGGGAGGCAGAACAGGGACACTTAGTGTGGAGCAGTCCAATCTAGAAGGGGACCCATAGGCTGGATGCCACCTACCCTAGTTGAGGCATGCTGAGCTCGGCATACAAACAGCTTTGAAGAGAAATGTCACCCACATCACCTTTTGTCCACAGTGGCTCCTACCACTTCAGACCGTCTTCATGAGGTCACCTCTACATCTTTTAAGGAGGCTGGGAGGGTGTGAGAACTCAGTGGGGTGACTTTCTTTCTTCTGTTCTTTCTCTATGTGTATGCTTGTGTGAGGGTGCACATTGTGTGTGTGTGTTCATGAAGACTAAAGAATAACCTTGGGTGTCATTTCTTAGGTGTTGTCCACAGTTTGTTTCTCCAGACAAGATCTCTTGCTGTTCTAGAGATCACAGAGTGAGATAGGCTGGGGATGCCTGACATTTCTTTGTGATTTTTAAGGAAGAAACTCAGGTCCCCAAGCTTCACTGACAGCCATCTCCTAGCCCTTGTGCTCTTCCTTAAGAATGACAGGAAAAAGACACTGGGAGGATATCTTAGAAGGCAGAAGTTCCTCCTCTTGGGTTGCCTTCCCTCTGGTGGCTTGATGACAGACATAGCCTCACAACCAGCCACAGAAATATGTGGTGGATCCTCTCATCGCCCTCTGAAGCGTTGCCTTTGCCAACCCGTTCCCGGTATAGTAACAAAGGCCTTCTGAAGCTTGGTTTCCTCGTCTCTCTCGAGTTATCACAAAAATAACTAAATCACAATGTTGCCTATGGTACCTGTGCAAGACAACTTAAAACAAGTTAAGCCCTCCTCCACTCCTGCCTCTCTTCCATCTCCTGTCTTAGCTCATTGCTGCCTCAGTATGGTCCTTCCCAGGGACTCCAGAGTTCACTATATAGAGTTTAATTTCTCATAATGCCCTTATCTACCTTTCTACTTGGGAAATTCCTAATTCTTATTTAAGAGTGTCATGTTTTCTGTGACTATCTGCTTTCTTTCCTGGGCAGAGTGAGATCTCATCCATGGCTCCCTCCACTGAGTCATGGCAGTGTTAAATGCAGGATGCTCTGTGTTGAGTCTTCTTATGGGGCTCATGTGTGTCTACTAATGGCACGGGAACCTAGCTCATGGTGACATTCACAGGCATTCAGGAAATATTAGTAAAAAGAATGAGTAAGCAAGTTCTGTGCCCTGGAGCTGAGGATGTACATCAGTGGTAGAGTGTGTACCTAGCATCCAAGTCACCCCAAGTTGAATCCCCAGCACTGCCCCACTTCCTTCTCCCAAAACCTCTTTACAGCCATCTTAAAAAGATATGTTTCCCAGTAAAAGTCATACTAATTAATTTCCCATGTTCTCCAGAGCCAACAGGTGTGTAGACAAGAGAGCCCTGTATTAGTAACCCTCAGCTACCATAGCAAAGTGGCTGAAGCAAGGTGGCTTGCAGAAGGGAAATTTCCTGTCTCACACTTGTGGAGGCTGAGAACAACATGGCAGCAGTAGGGCTGTTCTCTTCTAGGGGCCATAGGAGAAAGCTATTTTGTGTCCTCAGTCTAGCTCCTGGTGTTTGATGCAACTTCTCAGGGTCCTTGTCTTGCAGAAGCATGAAATTCACCCACCTTTGCCTTCATCTCTCTGAAGCATTCTATCTGGATGTGTGTTTGTTTTTAAATCTTCCCCATTCTAAAGACATTGGTCATATTAGAGTTTCCCCTAGAGACCTCTTGGCAACTTGGCTATCTACAAACCTACCTTCAAACCAGGTCAAGTCGTGTGACTGTAGATTAGGACTTCAACATATGGATTCAGAGGTGGGCAGGGAGCACAATTCAATCTGTAGCAAGGACTGGGTCTTTGAGGATATGACTAGTCCTGGTGTCCCTCTAAACATTTCAGAATGAGAGCAATGCGCTAACTCCAGAAGACCTGAGGTCACATTTTACATATTTTCTCTATCCCTTTGCAGAATACAGTGGTGATGCTTATTTCATTCATTTACCAGTCAAATACGAGGCTACTAAGTGTCTACTGTGTCCCAGTATTTGGAAACATGTTCTGTAAACAAGGTGACCTCAGATGATCTTTGTCTTTCCCTCTGAGTAAGCCAGGATGAAGTGTCCATGCTGTATCTATGGTCGGCATCTTCAATGGAGGCTTTTATCATCCGGTTGGGAATCTGCCTCATCATCCATTTGAATATTGCTTTCACAACCTGAAGAATAGGCTGGTGGCTGCCAAGTTTAAAACTTAAGCATAACCTGGTTGTCTGATCTGTTTGAAAACACTATTGATGAGCTACTATCTTGGCTATTCTCCAATCACGAATTTCTGGCTCCACAAGGCTCGCAGCCATTGTCTGTCACCAGGATCCCTTGCTGCATGAGTTGATGGCCAAGACTCCTCTCTTCTTAGCTGTACCCACCAGAGCTGAGTTTCTTCACACATCTTCACCACGTGCTTTCCACAAGCTCTGGGATCTGTGCCATTTATTCCTGCAAGACACTCAATCTTTTCTACAGTCTTGGGAAGTGGGGACAAAATGGCTATGAATTCTTGATCTGAAAACCCTGAAGGTGAAGTGCTCTAAAACCCAAGCCTTGGAATGTGGACATGATGAACCAAGTTGAAAATTCCACACCTGCTCATGTATTCCTGTTCATGGATGCCCCATGAACACTGTTATAAGATCACATTCAGACCATGTATGCAAGGTATATGTGCTGCAAAGTGAACTTTATTTAATAATTGGCCCAGTCCCCAACACATCTCAGTATATATGCAAATACTCCTAAAAATGAAAAAGTCCAAACTCCTGACTGCTTCTGGACCCAGATATTTCAGACCGGGATTGCATAGTCTCTAGTACCATAATCCACTCAGCCATGATCTGATTGGCTTGACGTTGTACAAGCAGGGTCTCATGTCGAAGTCTGTTTGGCTTCAAATGAAGACTTCCACCTTCTCTTCCTCTGACACTTTTCTTAAATTGTAGTGTGTGACATGATGCTTTGACATACATATACAATGTGAGTTGATTCCTACACTCAAGCTATGTAACACATCTATCTGTCACCACTTATTTTTGAGGTGCGATCACCAAAATTCTACTTTTTTAAGTACAAATTTCCTGTGTTAGAAAACTGTATCACTAACTATAGTCATACTGCTCCACGTTAGAGCCCTACATTCACCCATCTTGCACTCACGCAACACTGACTTTTGACTAACACGTGACTCCATTTTTCCACTTGTGTGATTACCATCATCCTCTCTGTGTCTGCATATCTGTATCTGACGTCATAGGTTCCCTATGCAAGCAGGACTATGCAGCATTTTTATTTCTGTGTCTGGTATATTTTAATTTTCATGTCTTCTAGGTTTATCCATTCTCCCATCTTTTCTTAAGACATGCCACCTGCTTGCTGCAAATCATCTGTGTCTCCCTATTGTCTGCAGTATGAACACCTATCCAGGGATCTGGAAGCATTGACACAGTGTGTGCATGTCTGAGAGAGATAGAGATAGACATAGAGAGACAGAGAAATAGAGATAGAGATAGATAGACAGATAGATGATAGATAGATAGATAGATAGATAGATAGATAGGATAGATAGATAGATAGGCAGGCATACACAGAGAAGGACAAAGACAGAGTTTTCTAGGAGGGAGCCCTTGTTCAGATTCACAAAAGGTTCCTGACCTCAAAGGCTAAAGAGCACCTGACTTAGGCAAGCAGTTGACTGATCATTGTCTGACTTCCATGTTTCTTGCTGGCTTTACTTCCTGGTACTTCCTCTTCTTCTGAATACCTAATGAATTTCTGGAAGGTGTCCTATACTCTCACAAGTCCAGACCCATTTTTAGAGCTCTAAGTCATCTTGAGGGGAGAAGCTTGAGCCTTTATGTGGCTTCAAGGCTTTCCACAGAGCTGCTTCTGCTGCGTGGTTTCTACACTGGGTAGCAACATGTAGGTGGCCGAGCAGAAGTGCTCTTCCTCCCCTGTGCCCCTCCCCTCATGCACAGGTTGGGAGCCCCTAAATTATTTACTTGTGCTTTGTCTAAGAGGCTTTTGAGAACCGAGGGCAAGAGTCAGCCTGGCTTTGGGTACTGTGATAGGCAAGCTGCCAGTTAAGCTGACATCAACTTCTGGCTTCTGGGGTAACAGCTGTCATTACCTTCTGGGGTATTTTTCTGGGACACAAGCTGAAAATCTTGTTCATCAAGAGATGCTCACTGGTGTCCTAGCTGTGAAGCTCTTCGAGGCCTTCCTCCTCTTCCTCCTCCTCCTCCTTTCTTCTCCCCTCCTTTTCTCCTTCATCTTAATTCTCCTTCTGCTCCAGTTCCTCTATCCCTCCTCCTCTTCCCCCCATTGTTGTTCTTGATTCTCCCATTCTTCCTCCTCCTCTCTCTTATTCTCTTTTTCCCCTTCCTCCTCCTTTTCTTAGGGCTCTCCTGTAGCCCACGAGTGTCTTTGCTTTCATCTTATCCCAAAACTCTCTCTTCTACAAACTATGTTTTTAAATACAAGTCACCAAGCAAAGCACAAACAGTATAGACAGACTCAGCGGGGATTTTATTCCTTGAGAGCTGAAATACGACCTGAAACCCTCATTTCTACATTGCTCTTGTGTAACATGATTTCAGCATGCAGAATACTTTTCATGCTTTAGGTTTCTGTTTCCCAAGTAAGCACATAGTCTGGCTTAAGTCCAGCAAGTGTCCAAACCAGGCCAAACCTGCCCCTTACAGGTTGTCCTGGGATTTCCAGTTGAGAAAACTCTGGACTGCTTATTGCTAATATCACTGAGGTAATGTTTATGGGCAGGGGCTAGCGCTTCCATATATACCCCAAGCCCCAGGCAGAAGCTCTATCTGTTGTCCTTCTATTGCAGTTTCTCCTGCCCTTCTCTAACCCATAGGGCTGGACTTCCAGAAAAAGACAACTTCCTTGAGGGAAACTGGGAAGACACTTAGGTTTCTAGATGCCCTGCTGACATGAACTGTGGGCAGACAAGGGCCCCTTTCCCAGGCCAGGGTGTCTTAGGCATTCTAAGGACTCTAAGAGCATTGGGTAAGCTGCCAGGCTAATTGGAGTTTAACTCCTTTTGCATTCATCCAGCCAATATTGAATGCGTTCCAAATGTCAGGCTGAGCCTTGGGAAGCCAGGATGCATGAGACCTGGTCTCAAGAAGCTCAGGGCTTTGTTTTGGAAAATGACAACATAAATAAACAAGTGGGCAAAATGTGCTAGGGTGTTCTAAGGGACTATAAAAATGTACCGTTTCTGTCATTTTGTCACCCAGAGTAGGCTTACTAAATGCTGTGCAGGGTTGTGGAACTCTGTACTCACCTGTTTTCCAGGAATAAGGATATGTTTAAAACTCCTTCTTGGGTTTATGTTCAAAAGTGATCACCAAATCCCATGTCTGCATGGAGGAGAATGTAAAGTCTGCAAGAACAAAACCAGTTCAAGACTTTTATTCAGTCTTGTATACCTGTCATCTGATCGCAAATCTACTAGGGAGTAGACACTCGATAAATATTTGTTGAGTGAGTTAATGGAATGGATGGTTAAGGAGAGGACCATCTTTGGTAGTGTTTTCTAAACTTGAATCCCAGAATCAGGTGATGAACTTGTTAGAACATAGATTCCCATGTTCAAAGACAAATGCTGTTCTGGGGTGGAGTAAAGGGTTTGTATTTCTAGATCTTCCCAGGGAAGATCCTCCTGGGTTGAGACCCACACTCTGAGCAACATTGGCATCTTTTCTACCAGACAGGGATAGAAACATCCTTTGAAGTTGTTCCTAGAGTACCACTATGGGGTTTGGTCCTCCCCACTGTCTTAGCAGGGGTCAGGTCCTATCACATGAGACAGGCTCATATTACTGGGGTTCCTGAAGGTCCATGGTGACACAGCCATAATGCATAATGTCTTAATACAACCAGATAGAATATGAACACGAGCTTTCAGTAGTGAGCTTACTCCCTGCATGAAATTCAGGGAAATTAAAATAGCCCGCTCTGCTTGAGAAAGAAACCCTTTTGTCTGTCGGGAGGATCATTGTTCCTTTTTAGGCAACCAGCATCTTCAAGGAAAAGGACGAGCTGTTTGTGGCACTTGGGTGTATTTTTTACTTACTCATCCATATTGCTTATTCATGCTGAGTAAGTTTTAATTGTCTCTGACATTGAGCAAGGAGCACAGTGCTGGAGACCTGAGCGTGCTAACCTCTCACCACACTGCAGTGGATAACATGATTGCCGGCATGCTTTGTCTTGGTCTGTCATGTGTTTCTGAGTGAAGAGATTTGATTCAGGCTGTGTGAAGCTCGTCAGCTTAGTCCTTTTCTACAAGTATGCTGTGACTGAAGTCCCAGTCCGTATTGCTTGCAAGGTCAGGATTAGGGGCATCACTGTAGCCTCGGTTGCTAAAACTGCCTACAATTTGCTTGATGAATTAAATAGTGTGTTGAGGTTGGAGAGGGTTGATGTCTTTGAGGAAACTGTTTGAGTGCTCTGACTGTATGAACTGGGCTGGGTCAGGTGCTGACCTCTGAGAACCATTGCATTTCTTCCAGGCGTAGCAGATAGCAGACATTACTAACCTGTCGGGCTGTATGCCTGCTCACTTTGCTGGATCTGGAGATGTGGTACATAGATTTTTCTCTTTTTGCTTCTTTAACTACAGTGTACAGGATGGGGCCAGAAACAGTGGTTCTGGGACTTTTCAGGGTCATGCTGAACAATGGTCACACACCAGCATGGCTGATCACTGCTGTGGGATTCCTCTTACATCCCTGAGCCTCAGTTTCCTTTTCTGACAAGTAGGTATGATATGTTTCCAAATGCTGGCTTTCCACCAACCTGGTTCAGTGTCATAGGTTCTTTGAAGCCCATCCCATTTGTTACCCTAACCTCTGTTTTTAGTATATTTAGCTCAATTAAGACTAGGGAGGATCAGAGTAATTAATAAATTTTGTAAGTTCCCTGTCTGATTCCAGATCCCACACTTTTAGCCACTGTAATACTGGTTCTCCAGAGGGGATAAATTTGTCTTCTGGGACACATTTTGAGATGCTGCTGGTACCTAGGTAGTAGAGGCCAGAGGCCTTGGTCAGTATCTTATAGTGAATGATGTAGTCCAAAATGTCAATGAGAAGCCTTGTGCTGCAGTTCACTGCCTCCGTGAGATGATGCTATCCAGGCCTGGAGCACATTCACGTTAATGGCATTCTTTCCCTGCATTCTCAGGGCTCAGCTCAGAGAAGAAAGAAGAACCCAGGCTCCAGTTTCCTTCAGCAACTTGAATTTTAGCCTTAATGGTTCCCGGCTGCTTGGCACCTCTATCTCAAGAGTTCCTGCCTTTGTGAGATGTGCTGACAGTTATCAAGAGTCAGGGCAAGACTCTTCTTGGGAGAAGTCCAACTTCCCTAAGATCTGGCAAGTTCAGACATTCTTTATAGAATGCACACCTTACTGGCCTCTGACCTCACAGCACACATTGGCTCTGCGCATGGCTGGGCTTTGTGCAGTGTATTCCCCTTTCACGGGAACTGATATCTCTCACCTTTTGCATGGAAGGCCTTGTAAGGCGCTTGCTGTCATTAATGAGTCTTGCCAATGAGCACCATGGATGTTGTCATGGTTTTGGCCCTTGAAAATGAATGAAACAAGGAGAAAACTGACAGATGGCCTGTCATCGAGAGCAGCCACACCTTGCAGCCTAGGCACTTTGTCTTCACCAATGACTCACCAAATGGCTTTGGGCAGAAGCCTGGAATGGACTTCCTCCCACTGCCAGCAAGAGGGGCCTTTGCCTGGCTCAGGAAGCGGAAGAGTGGTTGTTCTCAACTTGTGGGTCGTGGTCGCCCTGGGAGGGGGAGGACAAATGATCCCTTTAAAGGTGTTGCAAAAAGACCGTCAGCAATATCATAAATTTACATTGTAATTCATAATAGTAGTAAAATTACAGTTCTAGAGTAGCAACAAAAATAATTTATGTTTTGCATCTGGCGTCTGAAATCCATTTTTATGTCCAGAGGATTCTTTGAGGATGCATCTTGGGGGGAAGCCACACCTATGCCCACCGTCAGAGCTGAGACGAGACATGGTGTCTTGTTCTCCCTGTTGGGAGGGAGTCAGGGTGTGTATCACTTATGACATGTCCGTCACTAGAATCAGTTGCATCTCACCACACTACCTGGGGATTTGTTATGTTGAATTTGGCATTGGCAAGTACAACTTGACATCCCAAGAGCCATGAAAGTAGGCCAGCCTGGATGTCCTCATCAGACCTTTGCTGTGGTAGGATCTGTGTTTTAAGTCCGTAGGAGACACCATTCACTGCTTCCAGACCGAAGACTGGCCAGCCACATTAACTTCTCTCATCTGCACTGTTGTTTCCATTGTTGCTGTCCTGTCCTAATGCATCACAGTTAGTCACTGACTTACTTATCCACCTCTCCTCCTGGATGGTGAACCCAGCCCTTTAACTGCTCCTGTGCAGTACTGGGCTCAGAATGGACTTATCAAATGAGCATATGGATATCTAATGACAGATGGAGAATAATGATTAAATAAAAAATGACTGGCTAAACGGAGCCTTTGTTCAGTGCTTATGAAGATCCTTGGGATGTGGCAGCAGACGGGCAGCAAGATTAGGACAGGAAATATACTAATGACAGAAAGAAAGACTGACACCTCTCACCCAGGGCTACCATAAGGGACAGACGTGCATGAGAAAGGCCCATGATACACTGATGCAGAAGAAAGCAGGTGCTGTGTACAAGAACCATAGGGGATGTAACTCCTGTGGTGGTTGAATGTATTTTTTAACTCTCTTCAGCTCTAGCTCAGAAGTGTCCTTCTCTCTTAATAAATAATCATGTCTTGTGTTCCTATTCACATGTCACAAGAACCTGAATCCCAGCAGGTCTCTTCTGGACTCCAATATCCACCAAAAGTAATGGCATTGAGCTTGGAGTGGCAGCTCCTTGAGTCGTGACAGTGTAACAGAGCTCAGAAAATGTACCCTCACTCCTTTTTTTGCCAAAAACTATAACATTAAAAGGCTGAAGTGTCTCTCTTTTACAATCTCAAAAATACATTTGGGATAGTTGCTGAAACCCCCAAATTGACACATCTCATTCAGATGGAAGCAAGGATGGTTCAATAGTAAGCACAACTAGGTGGAGATGTTTTGATCTTTATGATGACTGTGGAGGTCTGTCCCTTTATTTAATCCTTACAAGAATGCTGCTTCATAAGTATTATCTCCATTCTACAGATGAGGAAATAGAGTCTTAAAAAGGATAAGTGGCTTATGGAGGATGACTCATCCAGGAAATAGCTGAGATACATTTCAACCTAAGTCTCACACTTTAGCTCCCAGGACTACACTGTTGCTATTTGCCTTCCCCACCCAAGGAGAAGTAAACTGTCAGTAAGGGTTATTTATTGAGAGACTCTCTTTTTAACTGAGGAGGCTGGAGTTATCCCGTCAAAGACACTCATCACACTATCTCTAGATCTCAGTTGGCATCATACCAGAGAATTTTGTGTATGCCATAGCCCAGGAGCTGTACTTGATGTTTTGAGATTTATTCTGGTCATTAGAAAACCACATAAGATTATAGTACATATTATACTTCACAACATAACCAACTAAGACAAATTAATTTTCATTGGTAATAAACTAAGGGGTCTTGGCCAAGACTCCATGTAGATTTTGCCTAGGAAGACATTCTTGCATGGTAATTGTCTCCTGTTCATTCAGATTTCCAGTGCCCCTAGTCTGAATTTTGGCATTAAAGTACCCACATCACTGTGTTCCTGCTAGGAATCATGCAGATCTTGGATCTATTGTACCGGACAGTCCTGGGGCTACAGGCATATTAGAATTGTGAAGTTGCAGACAGCAACTTTTCCAGAATGATCTTCATTTTGTGACACCATCTCAAGCTGGTCGTCAACACAAGAGGAGGTTTCCATGGCTAAGGATGTCTAAATGAAATTGTAAGGTGACCATATTTCTCCAGCCTATATAGTTCCTATACCAACAACATGCAACTCTATGCTGGTACAGGAAGTTATTTGTCTGGGACCTTGTGTCCTGGTTCTTTGGTTGAAGAATTAGCATAAATGAAAAGACTCTACTCTAAGTTCTATTGAGGTAAATGGAAATATTTCTAGTTGGGTAAATGATAATTTTGACCACTAAGTCATCATTTATTTACTTGGTTGCCATTTAAATTTTCTCCATAGCACCTGTTATTTCTTGGTAGCGTCATACTGATGTATTTGTTTATCCGTTTACTGTCTCTACATCGAACTGGGCTCTGAAAGAGCAAAGCTGTCTTCTCTGTTATATACAGTGTGTGTAGCACTTGAAACTATCTTTGTGTCTGGTAAGCACTTGGTTGATGTTGGTGGGATGCATAGACTATTGGAAGAAGACACATGATTGAATCAGACTATGATCCTGACACCCAAACTCAGCATTCGGGTAGAGATATGTTGGAAGAAATCCTAAGAGTATACTAAGAAGACTTTGTATTTATTATCCTGTCCATCAGCACCATGCTCCAAGCTTCTTTATCGCTGTGCTGGGTATGTAATGGTTCTCATCTGTGGGCTTTGGGGAGGATTAAAGTTAGTGCATCTACAAGTGGGTGGCTGGTGGTAGGCAGAAGCTTAATGAATATTAATAGAGGGATAATGATGGAAGTGAAGGAAATGATGGAACATTTTAATAAAGATCTTGCTTCAAATATTCAGGACTTATTTTAATTAATATTTGCATATTTCTTCATAGTTTATAGACCTCTTTCTCCATACTTTATTTCAGCCAATACCCACTCACCACAGTCTTATCTAGTGGTTATAATCAGTCCTATTTCACAGGCAGAAATTAAAGATTGAGGTTGGCCTTTGATGTGGACGTTCTTGAACTTTCATCAGCAGACTCCAAGCTACCTGAACTAACTTCTCTGCTAGCATTGGGCAGCCACCACCTTCCTACCTGGCCAGGCTTGCCTCCCTAGACCATTTTTGTCCTGTTTTTGTAGTGTTCACACCAGGGCCCCTTGAGGGCAGAGACAGTCTCTATTGTTCTATTTTGAAAATTTCCATATGCAATCATGTTACTCATACATTTATTAGTAAGAGAGTTATGCAAAGATGTTGCATGCCTCGTTTGTTTATTATAGGGTTAAGCAAATATACAGACATTTAATTTCTCTCTGTCCTCATCTCCTCTGTCAGCCTACGTGCCCCCTAAGGTAGCAGATAGCATGGGAATGCTTGCTGTGGTTCCCATCTCTCTCCTGGCTCTTCCATTTCTCTCATGAGTCTCAGCTATAAAACACCACATTTGACCTCACCATTTTATGTAGAGTCAGAGGCATGGAGAGGCTATTAGATTACAAATCACACACACACACACACACACACACACACACACACACACACACACACA
>NW_021604782.1:6473647-6500561 GCF_004785775.1 Grammomys surdaster | reverse complement strand
ACACACACACACACACACACACACACACACACACACACACACACACAGAGACACACACAGACACACACAGACACACAGACACACACACACACACACGCACACACACAGAGACACACACAGACACACACAGACACACAGACACAGACACACACACACGCACACACACACACACACACACACACACACACCAAGGACTTCTGAAACTTCCAGATGAAAGGAACCAAAGTGTCCAAGGAGGCAGGCCTTCTCGCTCTTCAGTTTAACCAATGCTTATTGAATGATATCTTGCTGTTCCTTCTAGGAGGATGGCCGTGTAATTATTCTAAGGTACTGCTGGTAAAAAGAGGCTCAGTCAATGTTACAAAAGTAAAAACCTGGTTTCAAAGTCAAAAACACTTGGCTTCAAGTCTTCTACCCCTAAAAGGATGAAACTATTTCTCAGCTTTTCTGGCTAAACCATGCCAGACAATTATGTGGCTTCTGTAACTTTTTACTTTCTCAACACACAAATAAAGAAGAGCCTTTATCTCAGTTTTACTGACGGCCACACTGAGATCTATTGATATACACTTCAGTCTGCAGATAGTACACTCTGGTAAAGAACAGATACTCTTAACTTATATGGCCAGCCAGTCTATCAAAATTAGTAGAGTTCATCATCAAAATTAAGTAATAGGTTGGTAATTCCTTTTGACTTAATAATTAAAAAAATGGGGACAGTGGTACTTACCTAGAGAATAAATTTTTTTTCAAGAGAATAAAAATGCTGTATACTTTAAGAAATTCATAGCATGGTTGTTTATATTAGGAACACGTTGACGGTAAATTAAACAACTTTATACCAGTGAAGAAATTATTATCTATTTAGAGAGACACTACATATAAGGGCTGTGTGACAAGATTGCTTAAATTGGTGACATGTAAGATTTAACATGGTGAATATAAAACTGTACTTACATACATATACATAATGCAGGGTATATCTTACTATTTTAATTTTCACTAATACCCCTCTAGAATTGTTGAGTTAATAAACAGTCCCACAGGTGCCTCTTTTTAAGGAGAGAAATTTCTTTTCTCTTTAGTGTAGTGGTGACCTCTGGCTGGAGCTTCACCTGACAAGTCACATTACATTTTATACTCTACAGGACACTGAACAGTGGACCCTTTGTCACAAAGTCATGTTGGCTGCTAAGAAATGGCTGGAAGAAGGGTGGCTGGGGAGATTGAGAGTGGAGATTTTCTGATAAGTTTTCTTTGCTGTTGATCGAGGAAATAAAGGAAAGTAAGAACAAGCTAACACAGTTCAACTTTATGGCAGATTTGACCTTAACTGCCAAGGTTCTCTGCATGGGCAAGTTATTATTAAACTGGCAAGGTGATCAGAGTGAGGAGGAGATTTGAGGTGAGGTCATGTGAAGGGGCTTAGAAGAACTTGGTCAAAGACTAATTGATGAGGGATATTGTATCTTTATGCTTTTGAATGTAGAGTGGATGGAAGTGGAGTTGTTTTGTACTATCTCTCGTCAAGGAGGAAAAGGTATTACTAAGGTTGGGATCAACAGGAGAAGAGTCATTAATAGTTACATGGTTAATATAGATCATCGACATGATGGAATGTAGAATCACCTGGGGGATGGGTCTGTGGGAATGGCACTGGGAGACTATCCTGATTACATTAGTTGAGCTGGGAAGACTCACGTTAATTGTGGGCTTAGCCATTCCTTGGGCAGGGCATCCTGGACAGTGTAAATGTAGAGTGTGGAACTGAGCAGTGACAATCATTCCCTGCCACCTTGTGACTGTGGATGCAATGTGACCAGCTGCTTCAGGCGCCAGCTCCCTTGGTTTCTGTAACATGAAGGACTTTACCTTGATGTATGAGCTAAAATAAATGTCTTCTCTCTTAAATTGCTTTTGTCAAAGTATGTTGCTACAGCAACAGGGAAAAAGAGACTAAGACAATGTTGATGTCCCCAAAACAGAATGATATGATTTAAGATTAGGTCGGACTCATCACTCATGGAGACATTGCCAATGGGAGCTGGAGTGACCCAGTACTGATGTGTTTCAGTGTCTCCCACCCTTGGGATTCTGATGCTTGGGCTCTAGTTTCTTTGTGGAAAGTCTCAGAGATCCATCCTTACTTCCTTTCTTGTCACTCTCTCCCCGAGGCATTCAAGATGTCACTGTGTCCTCGAACAGGGTTAATAACCTGTTAACTATTGCAGTTTACTATGAGGATTAATGATGGTTAGTAAAGTAGCTTATCAAGAGATCAAGTTTCCCTAAGGACAAATATTCTAATATGGCTGTAATTTAGGTGAATCACTTTAGGAGAAAGAGTAGCAGATGATAAAAACATGAGTCACTAGAAACAATATTTACTTTATGAATTCATTGATCTGTGATATACTTATTGAAACCATACTAACACAGAAATTTCCTCCCATATCTGTGGCATGCAGATGTATATTATAGGGAAGCCAGTTAATATACAAAATAATGTAAGCGAAATTATCTTTTCCCATGAAGTCATCCTGATTTAGTTTGAATACTTTCTATATCTCTTTTTACTCATTCCTTTTAAAAAATCTCACCAGCAAAGAGGAAAGTGTTTCGTGTTTTGTCAGGCTGTCTTTCCAGGAGGATTCTGAGGTGCTGTGCTGTCATTAGGAAAGGACAGTAATGATGGTTTTGCTCTCACCATGTCAACAGTGAGTGCAATGATGTTGCTGAATTTTAAAATATTTTGAGCTTGTACATTTTGAGCTTGTACACAGACAAGGGACTGCGATGAGGAAATAACAGAGCAGAAGGAAGTTTTCGTTGCATTGGATGTTTTCACTTGTTACCCAGGAGCTGGGTTTCCTAGAGGTTCTTCTGCAAGGTAGATGAAGTGAAGACCTGTTCTTCCCTTCTAAAAGCAGGGCTGACCTTACAGGCCTCTGTGCTGGAGAACTGCCCTTCCTACCACTGGCTGAAGAGCATGGTTGAGTTTATGAATTGAGAGTGAGTACAAGCAGAGGCCAGCAGCAGTTACAGCAGTGGCTTCCTTGGATAGGAGGCGTGATGGTGGAAGATCTAATGGAGTTGGGGGTGGGTGGAGTCAGCCCCAGGTGCGTCTGAATATGAGGTGCATCCTCTGGAGAGAATCAATGAAACAAGCAAACAATTGTCTTCTGGCCTTTTTATTTTAATGGTGTCTTTGTAATTTTCAGTGATAAATGATAAAACAGTTCTGGAGAAAGATCTCCTGTTGTTCTAAGTTTTAAAAAGTTACGTGGACAATTGCTGATACTAGATAAACTTCAGATGAGTACACTTGTATGCCTGATCCTGCAGTGAACACCATCTTCCATATAGAGCTTAATCCAGTGGATTTCCAGGCACACAGGTGCTGCTCACTCCACGGCAGCTGCTGCATCATTGTCTTAGGAGTTCCAAACGGCTGGTTATTGCTCACACTTGTGTCAGATGTGCTTTATGTCACTGACACTCACAGCTTTTTGTGTGGTCCTGGGTGGACACCATGAGTGTACAATGATGGTATGAGACTGAAAAACATGATCTGAATTATACCAGTTCTGTCAATGTTCCTGAGGGCTTGATGTGTTCTTTTTCCCCAGGTCTGAAATTTAAAACAGTGAGACAATGCGAAATGTGAGGTAGAATGCTTAAGGGTGTTGTATGTGAGTTTTAGTGCATGTGTGAAGTGTTCTACCAGTGCTGAAGCATCTCAAAACTTTATTCATACTTGGAATCACTTATTTTAAGTTAAAGGAAGAATAAAGAAAATTATTTTTTATTGTAATCCCTGAAAATATGTGGTTTAGAGGTATTCATTTTATGAATCTGTTTCAAATGTCAAATTGGCTTAGAATCACCAACTGGCCTTTAGAATTGGGCCAATTTTGGGTCCAATCCTTTGAATCATAGAATCAAGCGATGAAGTCATTCAAAACCTTTGTTTTCTCACAAATGAAGAAAGTACATCCTTTGTAGAGTTATTACAGGATTAGATGAGATAACACCCACAAGGACCTTGTCTTAGGGTTTCTATTGCTGAGATAAAACATCATGAAAAAAGCAGCTTGGGGAGGGGAGGGAATGGTTTATTTCATTTTCTAAGTCAGGCAGGAACTCAAGGCAGGGACCTGGGATGCAAGAACTAAAACAGAGGGCACGAAGGAGCATTCTTAGCAGCTTTCTCCCGATGGTTTGTTTATATAACTTATCCAACTCAGGACCATCTGCCCAGGGGTGGCACTTCCTTCTCTTATCAACTGTCAGTCAAGAAACATGCCTATCAGCCAACCTTATGGAGGCATTTTCCCCTACTGAGAATTCCTCTTCCAAGACGATTCTAATTTGTGTCAGGCTTATGAAAAGCTAATCAGGACAGACATAGAACAACAGCTTATGCTCTGTACATGAGCTATTCTGTACATGTTTTGAGCTATGTTCTATATAAAACATAGTGCTCACTTAAAGAGACAGCTCACTAGTAGTAACAATGATGGTATGGACAGATGTGGAACACTATGAGATATGGTGCAGGAATCATTGTACACAAAAGAGATGAGATCCAAGGTAGCTATCATGAAACTTCTCAGAAAACAGTACATCATTCTTGTAGAAAATGTTACAATTTCTATTCATTCACTCTTTTATTCATAAATGTATTGGGCTGAAGACACCATGTTAAGCTCTGTGTATAGCAGGCAATATGGCAGATGCAGTCTTTGGAACTCAGATTTCCACAGTGTTCTAGTAGAAGAGTCCTTTTGGTATCTCTCACTGAGCTGAGTAAGCAGAATGCCTGATCAGCAGTGCACTCGGTTTGAAAAAACTGACACTGCACAGTGAGCTGGTTTGAATCTCCGCTTCTCAGTGACCTTGGGCAGGTTGTTTTACATCCGATGATTCAGGTTCTGTATCTCTCAAAGAGGGATAATAATCCTTGACTCACAGGATCCTTGTGGGAATCAAGTGTGAAATCAAAGATAAGCAATATACTATTGTCTCTGGCACACAGGGTACTTAATGGATGTGAGTTTCTGTTTCCTGCTCCTCTGTCCCAGTTGTGTCTGGACAAAGCCCTGCTCTGTTGGGTGAGCCGTCCTTTACATACTCATGCATGCAGACAAGAACATAGAAACACATACGTTTGGGAAAATCACATCCAGAAAATAACATCCAAATTGCTTAGGGTTGCCAGTGGCTGTTCACCCTCGATCTTGGAAGCATGCCCACTGATTGATAGACTGGAATCTACTCCATATTCAACAGAACAGTCATCTATTTCTCTTGAACCATAGGCTGCCTTCTTGCCAACTTGATGTCTAAATAAATATCCATTTGACAGAGTGCATATGTGGGCTTTTTGGACCAATCTACTATATATTTTGAACATGGTTGGCCATTGTTATATTCTTTACCTCCTGTAGAGGAGAGAGAGAAGAGGAAGGAGGGTGCATGGGGGCAGGAAGGGAGAAAACCAAGAATTAAAACATATTCTTTAACAATTTTCTTTTCTTTCTTTCTTTCTCTTTTTAAATGCTTTTTTTTTGGTGTGTGTATGTACACATGTGTGTGTGTGTGTGTGTGTGTGTGTGTGTGTGTGTGTGTGTGTTATCTCCATGTTCCATTTTCATAAATATGAGTGGTAATATCATTTGGACACGATGGGTGTGTGCTTTCTATCTCACTCAGCAGAGAGAATAACATTATGCTGACATCATCATTTTGCATCCATCTGAGAATGTCTTAGCAAACAAACCAATGCTGTCATCTAATGGCTGCCAGAAAGAATGGCCCGAGACCAACTATCCCAAGAAAAATGTGCTTTATTTTGATAAAAGTCTGCCAGCATTCATCCGTTTAATAGCTAAGAGTCCAATGGAGCCATCTTCTTATTCGTTTAGCTTCACTAACATCTTGCAATTAGCTTATCTGAATTTCTTAATTTCTGAATTTTTCATGAATGCTTTTAGCCATTGTTGGCATCTGAAAGAAGTAACTTTTATTTATTTTTACATTTTTGTTGTTTTAGCTAACCAGAGCACAACTGTGCATATTAATACAACTTTGGGACCTTGATCTTCCAGAAACATTAATGTAGTAAACCCAAGCCTGCAATAGCTGGTGTCTTTTCACTTCCTTCTTGCTTGCAGCAGGATGGTACTCATGAGCAGATGTCCATACCTTGTAGCAGATCCTTATAGTCTTCCCATACCTCCTTACCACCTTCCCGTTCTGCCTGACAGAAAAAAATTCTACTTGATTTTTAGACATGAAACTGCCCAAGTACACATTTTGTTTCCCAGAATTTCTTGAAACTAGATGTGTCAGTGCCACTCACTTTTGTCATTGAGATGCAAACAGAATGACTGTGTGCAATTTTGAGATCATATTTTTATGAGGAAGTAGTTGATCTTTCTCTGCTTCTTTCCATTAGCTTTAGAATGTACTGATGATCAGAGTAGCTGCCTGAGACTTATAGGATGCTGTGTGTTGAGGATGCAGGGGACACGCTGCCAACTTCATCCTGCTATGTCTTGTGAAAGAACTGCCTGATGCCTTCAACTTTCTGAGGACATTGAACATGCGTTGTGTGAGAGAAATACATTTTAGTTCTATCCTTACTGCTGAAATGATGTTTCCTGCAACATCTGATTGATATCATTGGATGGAAGTTTAGTCCCAGAACATTGACTGTTTTCCCAATGCTTGTCTCTTCTTGGTTGCTATTACTGAATATTTACTAGAGATGTTAGTGGAAGAGAGAGATTTAATGGGGCTAAGAATAAAGGTCTCTCTGTGAAATCCTCAGGATCTTCAGATCTCTTTTGTGGGCTGAGAAAGATCGTCAGAAAATGGTACACCTGGCTTGTCTCGATTTGGTCCCTTGGAGAATTTCTCCACCGATCTGAGACTTGGTTTTGTGCCATCAGCCCACATTGAAGAATGCCAAAATACAGTCCCAGGATCCTCACTGTTGCACATCCTGGAGGATGGGACAGAGGATGTGGTTTGCTCCCCTTTGTGTGGACCCAGGGGAGAAGTTGCTTTCAGACCTTATACCAGGAATAGCCGTGCTTCTCCTGAGCAACTGGCTTGTTTTGTTTTTGTGGACACTGTAAGTTGTGTAACTGTCTGTGTCTTTCAAAGCCACCTCAAATTCTGTGGGAACCAGACAGCGTATAAAATAAAGCAATCTGGGGCCAAGGCCAGGCTCCCTATTTAACTCATTGTATTGCTTTTGGAACAGTCATTTTGTATGCCTTCACTTTTCTTGCATGGTAGAGGTAATAAATTCTTCCTGTGGATGCACTCAAAATTCATATTCAAATGCATTCACAGTTAAACCAACACTACCTATTACAGAAATCGACAGTGATATTTAATTTCTTTAAACCTCTGCTCTTTTGTGACTCCCTCTCTTTCACCATCCTTCGTGATCTTTGCTTCATTCATGTATTTGGCAAATTTGAGGACACTGGGGGAGAAGCATCCTGCACATATACACTGTACCGAGTGTGCTCATCAGTAGCACAGAGGGTTGAGGATGTGTTTTCTATCATAGGAGGCTCTGAACCCAAAAGTAAATAAATAGTAAATACTTTCATTATAAAAATTTGAAACCGTAATGAAAAAAGAGACTAGGGTGTGGTGGAAGAGAGTGGTCACAGTTGTTGTGGAGGAGGAGATAGAAGGTAACTTCAAGGATGTGACTTTCATTTGATCAGAGACCTGCAGGATAAAGAGAGACAATACTGCTTATAGCTGGGGGAAATAAGTCTGAGGATATAAAAGGATTTGGCATGGATAGAGTTGTTAATCAAGTCAGGCAAGGGGAGTCTGGAGCGTATCCTAGTTACTTTTATATCACTGTGAGTAAACACAAAGCAACTTTTAAAGGAAAGCATTTAATTTGGAGCTGATGGTTCCAGAAGGTTAGAGTCCACGACCATCATGGTGGGGAGCATGGGAGCATGCTGACAGGCATGGCGCTGGAGCAGTAGCTCAGAGCTTAGATCTTAATCCACAAGCAAGAGGCAGAGAGACCTAACTGGGAATGACATAAGCTTTTGAAACTGGAAAGCCTATCCTAGTGACACACTTCCTCCAAAAGGTCACACCTCCCAATCCTTCCCAGACAGTTCCACCAACTGGAGACCAATAATACAAATACATGATCTTATGGGGACTATTCTCATTCAAAGCACCACAAAGGGACAAGCCAGGACAAGGCCATTTATTGCCTAAAGCCCCAACCTTGCAGCTGGGGTCTTCTTTCTTACTTACGATAGACTGTCTCTGGAAGTATTCTATGGGATAGGGTGACATGGCATGACTGATGTTTGAAGGAGTGGGTTCTCTTTGTAGCTCTCACTTAGTGGAATCTCAACATAGAATGGGAAATGTTGATTTAAGGTTCTCAGTGTATTAGAGTGGCCCACAGGAGGGTCTCCTGAGTGTTCTTAGGGTGTTGGACAAGACTTCTGGAAGCACATGGTATCTAAAATGAGCTTTCGAGGAATGAGGGAGAGGTAGGCAGAAGAAGCAGAGAAAGGGTGACCCATATAGAGGTCTGGGTGATGGCAGAGAGGGCCATAGCAGCATGCAGACGTGATGTCCTTCAGAAGCATCACATGGAACAGAAAATAGGAAACACAAAGCAGGAAATATGGCTTAGAACTGGGTAACTGAGAACTTTGGGTTCTGGTGATGTTCTTTCCATCAGCGGCAGTTAGAGTGCAGGGAGCTGGGTTTTATCTCCTAATACATTAAGGACAAGAATTTGGGAAAGTATTTGATGGTAAGCTCTTAAAAAAACCCTTAAAAATTTTAAATGTAAGGGTCCTTGGTATGGAGATAATCACAAGCAAGTATTCTATAATCTGGGATAATGCAGCTGGGCAAGAGGCTCCATCTTCATTCTTGCCTGTGTCTTTTTTTTTAAGCTTAGTATTTATTATACTTATTGCAATATAATCATAAATATTGTGATAATTTCATTCAAGAATGGGAATAGGCAAGATTATATACCATACTAGTTGTTTTCTAAGAATAAAAATTTAATGCTAAACAACTGACTTTCAAAGGAAACGTATTTTATGGATTGGTAATACATGCATATATGAGGTGTATATAATACCTCATAATATTTATACATATATTTACATATAAATGTATTTTGGATGTCCAAACACGGGTGTATAAAGTAGCAACAGTTAATATGTATGTGTGTTTTTTTACATCCAAAAATATCTACTAGATGATTAGAATTCTGCTTCTCTTAAAAGATCATTGACTTTCTTTCTTCCTTTCTTTATTTTAATTTTGAAATTGCATTCATTTATAGTGTGTGTATGTGTGTGTGCACATGCACATGTGTGCATACACGCAGGCCCCCAGGCACTCAGGCAGGACTGTGTACCAAGGCGTGCACATGGAGGTCAACGAACAGACCACACTGCACAGTTCGTTTTCTCCTCCACTCTTCGGATTCCAAGGATCAAACTCAGGGTGACAAGCTTGAATGCTGAGGACCAAATCCACTGCCCATGACATGCTGGACAAGTGCTCTCCAACTGAGTCAGAAGGAGAGGGGTTGGGGGAGCCCTTTTGTGAGGGGGACTTGGAGGGGGCAGTGTTTGCTATAAAGAAATAAATGTAATTAAAAAGGAGCCTGTATAAAAATGTTGAAAATGTTATACTTTCACGATTATTTGAAATATCATATTTACCTTTAATCGGTCCCCAGCACCCATTTTAATAGCTGTTGGCTAAGTACTGACTGATAAGGTCAGAAAAGACATTAGTATATGTAGTCTCTCAATAAAAGTTTCCCTCCCCCCCCTTTTTTTTTAGCTGTTTCAAAAATGAAAGCAGTTTCCATATCTTAATTTGAAAGGATAGCTTAGGGGCTCAAACAGAAGAGTTTAGATTTATTAGCCTCATAATAAAATGGAGTCTTTGAAAAATCAGATAATCTTGCCTGTGTCTTAAGAAGGCTGTGTCAGTTCTGGTTTGTTTCTCAGATCTGGACTTCTTTCTCTATTGCCCTGATTGGGGACTTGCAGGAGAACACCTGTCTTATTTCCTAATTGAGAGGCTCTTGGTAAAGTATTATAGAATAAAATGGAATCATTATTCCTAATGCTAGTGGCACCACAGTAAGAGCCAGAGTGCTGCTCTGTTTCCTTAGCATAGAACTCAAGTGACTATGGCGTATTAGGCAGTCCCTTGAGACCATTTCCTCCACATGTAAGAGAACAATGCCTCTCTTTCTTTGTTATGGTGAAGATCAGATGAATAATTAAATCTGTGTGATGTATTTAAACAGGGCCTGCTTTATAAGTTGTAGATAATGCTAAAAACGATAATAAATGGAAATAAAAGTCATTATATTTTTGAATGTACAGTCACTATGGAAATGAAGGAAGAGGTGATGAACACCAAGGTAACTAATCTTGGCTCTAACATACTCAACCCATTTCCTCTTTGAAACAGTGGGGAACAATTTCTTTTTTGTATAACTTATTATGTAAAGGGATAGGTGTGATTACTGATAGGAATGTTCATTAAAAACGGTGTCTTTTTAATTGTTTTATCATGTTACTTTGGTTCCTGCACAATCCATGTGCCTAGGATTTTATTAGGGTGAATACTTATGAGAGACAATGGAGTGAATGCTCGCAAGGTCTGGAAGAGCTGTGAGATTAGGATGAAGGTATTACCTGAGTAGAGACAGGCAGGAAAGACGTGTGGAAGACTCATAGATGCTTTGTAGTATACCCCATACTTGGTGTATATCGTCTGACCTCATTTACTTGTTTTTTTTCCTCTGAGACAGGCTTTCTCTATGTAGCCCTGTTATCCTAGGACTCACTTTGTAGACCAGGCTGGCCTTGAACTCATAAAGGTATCATCCAAGGTACGTTTAGCAAGGGTAGATAATCTTGAGCTAAAGCCAGCCAATAGAGATGCGTCTTTCTTGTATCTATCAGGAACTACATACCAAGTTATCCTGGCCAAGCTGAGCCATTGCAGGACTATGATAGATGTAGCCTTTCTACAAAGCAGTGATGGACTTCAAAGTATTGGATGGTATGCTTGGATCAGTTCCATAGCCTGTAGAGAATATTTCTCTCACAGCCACATCTCCCAGGAAGAACCTCTTTACTGAAGACAATATTGATTTCTCACTAATACCATTTACTCTGATTCCTTTTATTAATTGGGAGAACTGTCACCAGGAAGCCAGATACAGCTAATTTTGTAGACAGCATCTCAAACAGTGTGTGCAGTGCCCTGGCCAAAGTCACATAGGCATGAGCACTGAAGTTATTGGAAATAGAATCATGAGACTACAAGAGTGATCGCTCAGCTGAATACTGTTCTTTCTCTGTACAAAATAGAATCAATGCACCCTTTGAATCTACTACCTTTCTCTTTTTGTTGTATTCTTGCAGCATTTTTGAGACAGGGTCTCTTTATGTAGCTTAGGCTGACCTCAAATTTGTGAGGCTCTTGCTTCAGTCTCTTGAATGCTAGTGTTGTAAGTGTTCACATCATACCACATACTTGGTGTATATCGTCTGACCTCATTTGCCTGTTTTTTTTCCCCCTCTGAGACAGGGTTTCTCTATGTAGCCCTGCTGTCCTAGGACTCACTTTGTAGACTAGGCTGGCCTTGAACTCATAAAGGTCCATCCGCCTCTACCCACCACCACCACCTTGCTTTTCTTCTGGAATTTAAAAGAGAACAGAAAGCAGTTTCTTTTTATTTATTATGTATTAAAAATAGTTTATATATTCTTTGGAATTTCATACAATGAATTTTGTACCTATTACCCTCCAACTCTTTTCTGTATCTCCTCCTAGATTCACCCCCACCATCTGTACCCTATCTAAATTTTCTGTGTACTTTTTTTGGAGAAGTAAAATCTATCAAATCCTATTTATGCTGCCCATACACTGGTGGATGTGGGTCTATCTACTGATGCATAGTTGACCTATCAGTTGCCACATCCTTAAAGAAAACTGACGCTCCCCTTTCCTAGAAACCATCACCTGCTCACTTGCTAATGTTATAGATGCAGTCTCATGAGCCCCTCCCACTTCCAAATTACTTTCTTTTAATATAAAAAAATTATGCTTGGAAAGCACTTTTTATTTACAGATGTTCATAGATCCTTTTGCTTTTTATTTTTAAAATTAACATAAAATGTGCTGGATACTATTATGACGTGTTTGAACAAAAGTATGTTTTTATAGTATTTCTTACTTTCTATGCCCCCATATCCTTGCTACTACTGTTTGTCACTTTGCAGCGTTCCCTGATGTGTGTGTGTGTGTGTGTGTGTGTGTGTGTGTGTGTATGTATGTATGTATGCATGTGTTTGGTCTTTTTTAAAGACCCTGGCTGTACTAGAACTTTCTTTGTAGACCAGGCTGGCCTTTAGCTCAGAGAGATTCATTTCCCTCTGTCACCCAATTTCTGGGATCAAAGACATACACCATTGTGTTGGTTTGAATATACTTGTCCCAGGGAATGGCACTATTAAGAGGTGTGGCCTTGATGGAGGAAGTATGTCACTGTGAGAGTGGGCATGGAGAGAGCCTCCTCCTAGTTGCCTGGAAGCCAGTCTTTTCCTGTTTGCCTTCTGAACAAGAGGTAGAACTCTCACTTTTTTAGTACCATGCCTGCCTAGATGATAATGGACTGACCTCTGAACCTGTAAGCCAGCCTCAATTAAATGTTCCTTATAAGAGTTGCCTTGGTCATGGTATCTTTTCACAGTAATGAAACTCTAACTAAAACAACCACCATACTCAACTATCCTGATATTTTCTACTGTCACAGAAACCTTGAGGAATAAGTGTCTTTATTTCAGAGGGAATGAAGTGGAGACAGTTGGCTCCCCAACTGTCCAAAGCAGCTGGCTATTAAGTATCTATGTGGGGACTTCTGCCCATGTGGTTGTGTTTCCAGCTCTTCACACTTCAGTACTTTAACTTACTGTGAAAACTGTTCTGAAACTTTAAAAACTTCATGGTGGCAATTTGAATGTTCAAGTTTTATAAAGATTGGAAGAAACCTGGGAGAGAGACTATGTTATAGAGCATCAGCTAGTGTGTGTGTGTGTGTGTGTTTTCATACTTTGTGAGGATCTTCTAGGAAGCTGGAGTGTCACTTTGAAGGAATGAAGCTGAGATTAACTCCAATATTCCTCCTACATCTGTTAAGTGATGGGTTTTAATGTAGAAGCAAAGAATCTTCTGAATTGCCTATGTAATTAGACAGAAAATTCCCACAGGTATGGGCCAGGCCTGACTAGACAACACCTTAGAGTCAGTAATCCAGGTGGAGCACTTCAAGATGGTGGCCCTTTATGGATCTGGACTTAAAGAAGGCCTTCTCAGAGTTTCAAGCCAACGTTATTGACACTCAACTGGAAGTGAAGCTTTCAGACTTATTGACTGAACAGCTCAACTAAATGGAAAAACACGTGTATCTTACTGAGATTATGACTTGGTTAGATGAGATTTGTATGTATGAAAGTCTAGACAAAATGGCAGTTCTCCAGTCTAAGGAAGGAATTGACAGCCAGTGGTTAGAGAAACAGAAAATAGCAACCAAAATAAAAGACCTAGAGTAGAGAGAGTACAACTAGGAGAGGAGCATTCAGCAAGCTGAGAACAACATCCAGAAACGTCCGATAGTGCAAAGGATATGGCAGGAGCTGCTTGAAGAAAGCTCTTTCTTCCTTGCTCCTTCCATCATGGTAGAGGGGCCAGCAACATGTAACAACTTCTCTCAGTCCAGATGGATACTTTATTTGGGTGGCATTTCAAGCACATTGTCCACACTGTCCTGAGTCCTTTGGCTCCCACTCCTATATCATTTTCCTCATCTCTACCCTCTCCTTTGCCCACGACACCTTCCTTTCTGAGGCTGAGTCACAATTTATGAGACAGAAAAGACAAGAATGAGGGCAGATGGGAGAAACTCTGCTTAGGTCTGCCTCTAGGCAATTGGGTCAGACAAAGAAAAAGTTATGTTGCCTCTGGGGGGGGAAAATACTAAGTACATTGCATGTGTGTGGCTAGTTTGCTACATACAGCTGTTAAGGAATCAGGGAGTCTCATGCTTCATGCTCTGTTGGAACTAGAGTCTGTGATGTCAAAATAAAGACCTCTGAGTCTACTTGTTAGGATCGTACTATGCACACTTGTATCATGCTGGAGGCACAATATAGTTCAGCCAGCCTTCTGTTGGCATTACAAAAGTCCTTGGTCCTCTCATCTATTCACTCATGCAGCAAATATTTATTGGGTGCCAACTGTCTTCCAGACATTATCCTAGATGTTAAGGATCTATATAGTGATGAATATACAAGGCCTGTTTTTGTTATTTATATATTTTAGTGGACATCAGCAGACAATGAATAAACAAAATAAAAACTGCATATAGTGACCAATGCTAGGGAAAAGGATGCCTGTAAACAGCACGATAATGACCAAGAAAGATGTGGGCGTATATTAGACGTCACAGTCTGGGAAAGTCTTCCCAAAGGGCATCCTTTGAGACCTTGGTTATGTGGAGAGAGACCCAGCACTGCAGAGCAGAATTAGGGGCTGAGCATCCCACATAGAAGGCATAGCCTTGGGACTGAGCCTGGAAGATAAGGATCTAGAGCAATGGTTCTCAACTTTCCTGATGTTGCCACCGTTTAATACAGTTCTTCATGCTCTGGTGACCCCCAACCATAGAATTGTTTCATTGTTACTTCATTGTTCTAATTTTGCTACTGTTTGAATCATCACATAAATATTTGATATTCAGGATAGCTGATATGTGGCCCCCAAAGCGGTTGTGACCCACACAGGTTGAGAATTGCTTATTTACTGGAACAGGTCATTCTCTCTTCCCCTGAAAGAATAAGAGCAAGTGTCTTACTTGGTTTATGAGTCAAAGCCACTTTCTTGGAATGATAAGTAGGTGATTTGGCAAGAAATAGGGATGCTATAGAGCCTTGGTTATCACATTTAATTGTGTCACTGAGAGAGCTCATTAAACCCAAGATTTCTGGACCCCATCCAGTTGTAGTTAAGTTTCTAGTAAGTTCTTCTTTGATGTTGATGCTGGCTGTTTTGGGACCATGGTTTCAGAACTATTAGAGATAATAGTATTTTTCAATGTCTGATTAACTTGCTGGTATCAATATGCAAGATTCATGCTTACTAAGTCATCACTACATGCTAGCCACATCACAGACTCCCTTATGGAGTCAATGTATCAGCCGCACTAAGTAGGAATTATGAATAACTCACTATACAGTGGTGAGGATAAGCTCAGACTGTTTAAATGATGTGCTGAAGGAATCTGCATTCTTAGCTGAAATAACCAATTTCTGTTTAGATCCTGTCAGTCAGTGTAACAGGCAACTGGAAGCTTTATGCTGAATACAAACAGAACCATAACACCAAGAAGGATGCTTGGAACATATACAGACCTAGAGTAGAGGGTCCAGTATATATATAGAGAGGCATTAAGGAAGCAGAGAACAATGTCCTATTCAGAAGAGGCTGGATATTGAGGGAGATAATGAAACTCAGTCTTAATCTGGGGTATTGTCTGGGAGAGGTGGAGGAATGAGGCTGTGGAGGCTTCTCTGTGCCCTTCCTGGATGCTCCCAAGAAAATTGAGACAGCCTTAAAATGACAGGGAGCTTAACACATCTCCATACATTTTTCTGCATCTCATTCTTCTATTCTCGTCTTTGTGCTCCTCCTTCAAATGAATTAGAGACTCGTACACAATTGCACATCTGATATGATTGAAGACATTTTTGCTGAAGTGACTTGGTGATGTAGCCTTGAATAACACAATGAGGGTGCTTGAGTGAAAAATGTTAATTTGGTAATTACCAGATTTTCAAATAAATGTAATATTTATGTAGTATAAGGGGTATTTGGTACCTCCCATGTTATTCTATATGTGATGATGAGAAGCTGAAATTACCTATATATCCAGTCATGGAGACTCTTTGGGAAGCGTACATAACCAGTACCAGAGGATTAGCTAGAATCACTGAAGTGGTGAAAATCGGGGATTAGTTGAAATGAATTAAATGTTCTTTAGACTATCTATAAAAATAATATTGTGGAGAAGCAAAAAAGGCAAGCTTAATTGAATGAGAAAGACATATCAAAATTTTAAGATGAAAAATTGGATTTTCAAATTTATAAAATGAGCACATTCCAGATCCGTTTCTTTGTCTAAGTTCTCTGTTTTCACTCATATTTACTACATGAAGACTGGAAACTTGAACAAGTTGGAAAGTACATTCCTGTCTTTTCACAGGCAACTTTGATAACAAGAGGTTCATTTCCTTCTAGTGTCTGAATTTGGAGATAGTCATTAAGGCATCCTCACTTAATTGTAGTGTGTGTGTCTGTGTGTGTGTGTGTGTGTGTGTGTGTATGTGTGTGTGTGTTATACATTTCTATCTAGCAAATGGTATTTTCCTATAAAATGGACTTGTGCCATTTTTTGGTATGAAGCAAAATGCTTTTGTAATTCAGATAATTTTCTATCCTGTGTATATGTGCATGGTACATACATACACAGTGTGTGTATACATGTGTGTATGTGCATGAGTGTGGATGTGCACACATGCTTGCATGAATGTGGAGGCTAGAGGTTGACATGATGTTGGATTTTTTTCTTTAATTATTCTCTATGTTATTTTGAGGCAGGGTTTTTCACTGAACCTGGAACTCGTTATTTGGCTGGGCCGGCTGGCCAATGAGTTCCAGGGATCTGCCTATCTTTCCTAGATCCTTTCCCACTGCTAGGGTTAATGATGCTAGGGGTATATGCCTGGAACTTACATGGTGGTTGAAGATCTGAGTTGAGAACCCGCTGCTTACTTGCCAGGCTATTTATCCCTTGAATAATATCCAAAGCTCCTCAGACAATTTTGAAAGTTTCCCATCACGCTGATCAAAATCCTTTTCTTAAAATTGTTGAAGAAAAGGAATACTAATCAAAAAGGATGTAACAATGGAGACAAGATATTTTTTTTAAATTGTGATATATTTTGGAGATGTATAAAGGTTTGGAAAGTGATGCATTGTAGAGCAACATCATCTGTACTTAGGAACTCGTATTTGGAACCTTGGTATCATTGCTCTTAAACATTATACTTTTCCTTTCTGTGTCATTGTCTGTAGCTGGCATGAACCAACGGTTACATGACACTTAGCCAAACTATAGTGGGACCAACTTATCCCAGTTGACACAAGAATGCATAATTTTAAAAGTAGACATCGGTAAGTCCAGGGAACACCTTCAGTGTCTGGAAAAGCAGGACCCTACAGAGAATCCCTTAACTCTAAAACCTGGGAAGCAAGATAACATGGCTGACTGATGGGGCAACGACATTGTGAAGAGCTGTGTGTGGGTCTAGGAGAGGACTTGTGTGAGGCTACGTGCGTGTCTTTCGCATTTGTATAATATCAGAGCAGCAGCAAAGTGCAAGGTGAGAGAACTCTTAGACTAGCCCCATGGAGAGCTTCCGATAAAAACTAGAAGACGCTTAGGCTCAGATCCCTAACCAGGCTGCCTTTCCCTATACTCTTTGCTCTGCTTGAGTGTATCTGACCCCTGAGGATTTGGAGATTTCCAAAGCTACTCTATGAACCAAAAGCTAACCAATTAAGCAGAAGTAGCTGAGGACTGTTGACTGGAGATGAAATGGGTCTCTTGTAGTTAAAGGAAGTGAAACATGGGTATTTGCCATTGCTGATGCAAATCAGAGATTTCATATTGATCAAATGAACAGAACACAGTGCTCTCAGGATTCACAATGGCTACGAAAGGAGGACAGTGAAAACTATTTGTCAACTGTGGTGGTATATTGTGGGGAAAAAAGCCACGGTGGAGTCCCGGAGGCATTCCACACCAGCGGGTCCCACAAACACGAGAAAGTCTAAGGTTCCAGAGGCTGGAGGCTTTGGCGGTGACAGGCCCCAAAGACATAAGAAAGTCCTTGGTTCCAAAAGGGTTTATTTTCATGGTGGATGGTAGATGGAGCTGGATGTGTGTTCACCCCCACCCCTGTGAAACTCAACAGACCTGAGTTAAATAGGGAGGGAGAAAGGGGGAGGGTCTGGAGAAGAATACTTAATTGGCTCTGCCCTCTGGCCTTCATTAGTATGTAAATCTCTCTAGTGCCTGAGGCCTGTAGTCACCCTCTACCTGTGCACTTTGGAGGGGGCCCCCCCCCCCACCCCAATGGCCTATGGGACTAAACAATGTAGGTCCATGGAGAATAGACTGCGTGTTAGGACCCTGGGTTCTGGGGACGTGGCCGAACACCTGCTGTTTCTCCCTTGGAGTCTCGGGGTTCCAGGCCCATGCCCAGCCAAGAACCAAGATACTCTTATGCAGTCACACAGTATATAGTGATTATCAACCTGACTGGACTTAGAATCACCTTGAAAACAGACCTGAGCATGTCTGTAAAAGATTCTTTCTATTCAGTTAATTGAGGTGCATTAAACAGAACTTAGATGTGTTCTGCGTATTCCTTGGGCTAGGGTCCTGAACGGAATGCAAAGGAGAAAGTGACCGAGTGTCAGGGCACTAGTCTCATCTTGACTACAGACACAGTGGGATCAGCTACCTCTCACTCTGGCCTCCACATCTTCCCTGTCACACTGGACTATATTATTGCTCTTAAGTGTAAACCAAACCCACCCTTCCTTCCTTGAGTCATTGTGATCAGATATTTTGTTGCAGCAGTGAGGAAAATAACTTATATGCCAACTAAAAACTAAAAACAAAAACAGAAAACATGAAAGCCCCACAATACTCCCAGCTCAGTCTTACAAATGACCTTAGAGGTAGTTAATCCCAGCCAAGAGGTGAAATATGAATGATGAACAGACAGCCCACCATGTACACTGGAGGTTGGACCTGTTATGTGTGATTTAGGTGGGAGAAATGTTTGCATGCAAGCCTTCAGCTGGCAGAAAAGGGAAGACGACTGATTTACTTGATGCTGCTATTGATCATTTTCTATATGCATAGAGAAAGATGGTATCAAGTTTAAAAAAATCCTTAATATTTTCTCAATATCAAATATACTCTACAAGTATCATCTATTCACATAATCTGTCTGCTTATCTATCTATCTATCTATCTATCTATCTATCTATCTATCTATGCATCTACCTACCTAGTTTTCTTTTATTTATTTGGGATTTGGATTGAAAAGTGAGCACATGTTGTTTTCTGTTTTTAATAAGGCATATTAAATGGACTGCATTTATCATCTTGGCTAAAATAATACAGAAACCAAAGCCCAAGATAAATCAGGGGATGTAGGAAATGACTATTAGACTATGAAAGATGCTTGAAACATGAGAAACAAATTAATCAAGCCCTATGAATGTCCCAATATGTTCCATGGAGATGTTTCTAGGAGGGAGACAGTAGTGGGTATTAGAGCCTAGAAGATGTCCTGGTTTCTTACTGAATTATTATTATTATAAAAGAGTCCACACTGCACACAGGAACAGGAGATCTATATGTTGGATTCCAGTGGTTTCTGTGAGAGGTGAGCTATGAAGAAGAGGAGCACCAGTGTAGGCAGAGAGAAGGAACAACAGGCAAAAGGATGCAGGCCTTGGATGATCAAAGCTGGCACAATCCAAGGGCTTTGTCAATTTTGTAGTAAGGGAGAATTGTCTTTAATACTAGAGCCCTAGTGTGGCATGGCCAGTGAATTGTTTGCTGCTTGTTTTGTGGCATTTATGCTCCAGGACATAATAAACTCAGTGCAGTTCACTTTACAGAAAGGGGTCCTTTCCCTTGAGTTTCTCTTTGTTGTAAGTCCTTCAGGAATAAAAGCCTCCTTCATTGACTTGCAAGGAAGGAATCTGAACTGAGTGTGACCCGGCAGTTTCCAGCACTTGTTGTTCTTAGTGTAAGACACCCCTTCCAAAAGAGGCGACTAAGGAGGGGCCACTCTCATTCAAGATGATCACAGCTTATGGATGCTCACCGCCTGTTCAGCCTTGAGAATTAAGAAATTGTGAGATCAAAGGGAAAATGTGAAAAGAGAAGTAAAGCATTCAACAAAGTTCATGGATATATTTGTGTGTGTACATATGTGTAATCCTTCCTAAAATGAAGCCAAAATTCAGGAAACATTTATTATCAGAGATTTCTTTGAACTTGATATTAATTTTGAATAATATGTGATATGACATATCTGTAACAAGTTTAATTTTTTTAATCTTTGTTATTTTTAAAGCTACTTTTCTTCCTCTCTGTCTCTACTGCTGTGCCATGATGCATATGCAGAGGTCAGAGGACAACTCATGGGAGTTGTTTCGCTCCTTTCATCATGTAGGTCTTGGGGACTGAACTCAGGTCATCAGGCACTGCAGAAAGCACCTTTACCTACTGAATCATCTCACCCATCCTTTATATTTGTTTTCAAAGTAAACAACATGAGTTATTCAAAAAGTACTTTAAGTAATGTGAACTTAATCCCTCCTGGCTGTATACTAGGGAGATGGCAAAGATGAGTTAATCTACTGAGAGCTTTTATGGTCTGGGATGGTGGGATGGGATGGAATGGCAGGCAGAAGCAGGCCTGAGGGACAGCAATAGCAAGATGTACACTTCATACATTACGTGGTCGTTGGTACTAGAATTGTTTCTTGGAGGTTCCATAAATGAGGCAGAGGAAGCAAAGATGACCTACAGATTTGGGGCTAGATAAAAGAATAATCATCCTACACCTGAAAACGTCTTTCTATTTTGATTCAGAAGCAAAATAAAGCTACAAGATGCAGAACATACATAATCTGAGATGACCCTGTAGTCAGAAAGATTAGAGAAAATAACAGAATTATCTTGTTGTCTTCTGTGAGAGTATAGAGGCCATACCTGAGTAAAAGGTCACGTTCCTGAGGTTGGTATGTCAGGCCAACGCCCTGAATTCCCATCAAGTTTGGTCCTGTGGTACTAGAAGTTCACTTTCAAGTTGATGTTGAGTCACCGTTGTGATGAATTGCTGTTCAACAATGGTGGCATTTTTGTGTCCTAGAATCAGAAGCAAGTGTGAACTCGTATTTGTGAGATCTAAGAAGATGCAATGATTGAGGAAGGTGGAGGGGGGTCGGGGTTTGGGCCAGGGACTTGCCCAGTGTGGATAAGAGTGTTGTGGTAAAGTGCTCTCAAAGCACTGAGTAGCCATGGAACATGGCCAGAGATAGGTTAATGAGAAGATCTTATTAGGGAAATTATTATGAAAAACCATAAAACCATAAAAACCATAAAAAACGCAGAAAGCATCAGCTTTGTGACTTACTTATCTAGCTACTAATTATTCAGAGAAAGGTTGTTTGTTTGTCCTGACTGACATGGTAAATGGGTAGAACTGTGAGTCACTGGGGGTTTGGTTGATACACTAGAAAAACAAGAATGGGTCTTAAGAGCAGAATCTTTTAGGATTAACATAGTCCCTTCTGACATAGCTTGAACCCACATCAGTTTCTTTCCCTACATACATGAAGTGTGGGAATGTGAGGGGAGTCCTGCAGATGTTCAGGCAGGGAGGTAAACTGGGAAGAGAAGAGGATGAAAACTCCATTCAGATTGACTTCATCAACCTGGATCAAGTCTTTGAAAGAGTCTGGTATCAGGTGGTTTATTCCCAACACATTTAAATGCAATATAATTTTGATAAAAAGTTTCCTGCTGTAAAACACTCCCTGGGGCACAAGGAAGCATAATCACATCAAAACTCAACTCTGACACATGTCATTTCTTCCAGGAAAATGAGCTCTAGAGCTAGGCTACCTGTACTAGCTTAAGAGTATATGGCTTAAGCCTCTGGCTTGGTCTAGGTCATACAGATAGTGCAGAGGTCATTTGGTCCTGGTTGTGGGAACTTGGGAAGCCTCTGGCTATACAAATAATGTAAGGGTCATTTGGATTACTAGCTACCTCCAGTCTGGGTTGTAGGAGCTTGATATGGCCTGGCCCAACAGATAACACAGATTGACAGGTTATTAATCACTTCCAATTTTCAGGTTTGTGGAAAAACAAAATTCTTACCTTTGAAAGAACAATCACATTCTAATATTGGAATAAAATCGGCCTTCAACCAGAAGTTATCAAAAAGGATAAGGAAGGACACTTCATACTCATCAAAGGAAAAATCTACCAAGAAGAACTCTCAATTCTGAACATCTATGCGCCAAATGCAAGGGCACCCACATTCATAAAAGAAACTTTACTAAAGCTCAAAGCATACATTGCACCTCACACAATAAATAGTGGGAGACTTCAACACCCCACTCTCATCAATGGAGAGATCATGGAAACAGAAACTAAACAGAGATACAGTGAAACTAACAGAAGTTATGAACCAAATGGATTTAACAGATATCTACAGAACATTCAGCCTAAAACAAAAGAATACACCTTCTTATCAGCACCTCATGGTATCTACTCCAAAATTGACCATATAATTGGTCACAAAGCAGGCCTCAACTGATACAAGAAGATTGAAATAGTCTCATGTATCCTATCAGATCTCAGTCTCAGATGGACTAAGGCTGGTCTTCAATAACAACTAAACAATAGAAAGCCCACATACACATGGAGCCCAATACCAGCTCTTAACCTCAGGGCCCACCACAGTGAACTAGATGCTTCACCTTGTGTTTCACAGCTCCTGCTTCCAACACCGAGATAGTAACAACGAGGCATTACTACCCCAGATTAAGTTAAAATGTTAAATGTTTGGAATGGTTTCTACTGAATGTTAGTTACATTCTCCCATTATGAAGTGTGCAAAGGATTCTTGAACCATCAAAAGAAAAAAAAAAACCTCAAAAAATAAAAAAAAAGAAAGAACAATTCCGGGTGCTTAATATACCCTGGAGATCTGTGGCCCAAGGACCTTCATGTTTCTCACAGGAATGTCTAGTGGGACAGCAGTTACTCACCAGCAAAGGGAGTTTGTATCGAACAGCATTTCTATCAATTGTAGGTGGTTCTTGTTTTTATACTCTAAGATAGTGTCTAGACCCCCATCTGTTACATCCTAGATGGGAGAACATGGGGTGAGGGACAGAAAGGACCCCTTTCTTTTGCTTTTAAGGAAGATTTCTTGAATACCATATCATGCTTAAATCTCATTGACTTGTCTGGTCATAGGCCACATAGGCCACACTTACCTTTGGGAGAGGCTTGGAAGTCTTTTAACTGGGCTCATGGCTACTCTGAATACATTCAGGAATCTGGGGCTTTGTTACTCAGGAGAGAGAAGTCTGTAAGTTTTGCTAAGGACCCTGTAATGATTATGGAAATAGACAAAAACATGTATCAGAAGCAACAAAAGCTAGTTACTGTTCACTCATTTAGCCTTACTCACTCACTCACTCACTCACTCACTCACTCACCAAGCACTGAATGATGTTCTACTCTGGGTTCTTATGGGCTTCAGTCTTTAAGACAAAGCCATGTTTTTGAACTAGAACAATGTTTAGGAGAAAATGTTTGTTGGGAAGGAGGCCTGTTATACTTGCAGAAGTTATAAGTTACTCTTTTTAAATAAACTGGCCAAGTTGTGCATGTTTTTGTTTTTAATCTGAACAAACAGAATAAACAATCAGGTCAAAACTTTCTACAGAAGCCTGGCAGTGGTGGCACATTCCTTTAATCCCAACACTTGGGAGGCAGACGGATTTCTAAGTTTGAGGCCAGCCTGGTCTACAGAGTGAGTTCCAGGACATCCAGGGTTACACAGAGAAACCCTGTGTCGAAATACAAAAAAAAAAAAAAAAAAACCCCTCTAAAAAAGAAGCTGGAGAGATGGCTCAGTGGTTAAGAGCACTGACTGCTCTTCCAGAGGTCCTGAGTTCAATTCCCAGCAACCACATGATGGCTTACAATCATCTATAATGGGATCTGATACTCTCTTCTGGTGTGTCTGAAGACAGCAACAGTGTACTCATATAAATAAAATAAATAAGCCTTAAAAAAAACAACTTTGTACAGAAAACTGTTGAAGCAGAGAGACACTGGCTGATTCCTTACACATAGAGTATAAGAAGGAAGCTGTGGACCCAGAGTCCTGAGCATAGTAGAGAGGTCCTGATGCTGGTGTAGGAAGGGTGGTGACAACATATTAAAGTCTGCCTCAGTCAAGTAATATTGTCAAGAGCAGGCGACTGTTGGGATGTGAAGTCTGGGGTTGTACTCTTCCTCCACAAAGACGACGAAGCCACCCCCAACCCTGCACCACTCAGTTTCCTTTATGTAGCTACGCAATTGTGTGCATTATCAGACCAGATTGGATAGTATGGCAGAATACCAACCATGTAGTTTATCTACATCAAAGGAGTTTGTGCACCTGCTAGGGACTGCAGTACCTTACTCTTGGTTGGTATTCTCCTTTCCAAGGTGTCCTATATATCCACCAGTGTGTGAGAAGTAACCGTCATAGCAGGATCATGTACAGAGAAAGGTCTCATTAGAAGCATAAAGCTGTGGTGACAAATGTTATTGGGTTATATGACTGTCTTCAGGGGGAGCACAGTCCACAAAGGCAGGGTCATAAAACATTTTCCTATATTTTTTTTTTAAAATGGGAAAACCCCTTGAAATCTGCAGTAGGGCCACATAGTTATCTGGTCCTTCCAGGGAAGGTTGCACAGGGGCCCAATTTACAGCCATCACAGTAGCACAATTCAGATTTCGGACATAATTTAGTGAGTAATGAATGAGTGAAAATGTTTGTCTCCAGATCCCAGAAACCACATGATGGAAAGAGAGAACCAACTCATGCAAATAGTCCCCTGGTCTCCAGAGGCACATGGTGGCATGTGCACCATTCCACACATTAATTAATTAATTAATTATGCAAACATATGTAAGGAAATTAATGAGTATTTATCCTTACAGGATTGTCATAAAGATGGAGGAAGGGGTTGTTGCTATAGAGGACTTCAGATAGTAAAGTATGTCACACAGGACATAGCAGTTAATGAGGACAAAGGTGTTTCATTAGAAACAAAGATGACTCATGCCTCTGTAAGACTAGGATTACCTTTTTCTGCCACATTTTGACGCTTCAAGAAGTTGTCTGAGTATTTTATAGTTTATTGAATAATTTTATGTATGTTACATATATATTTGAGCATAGGGACTGTTAGCTTTCGCTTAAGAGAAAGGTTTTTAAATGTCAGAAAGGCAAGCGGTCTGTTTACTAGCACATCGCTCACATGGAGAAAACATGCTTCCTCTTTAGTGCTGCTAATCATCTTCATTTTATAGCATTTGTTGGGAGCTGAGCAGTGTGCTAATTTTTCAAATGTCATATCTATAACTTTTAACTATGCTGTGAGATAGTGTCTAAGTTTAACAGACGCCAACACACTAATTCCTATGACTGCCTAGAAGAAAGGATGGGGCATCAGCTCACTGGCTGGGAAGGCTTTGGGAGCCAGGGGTGCTTCTCATCTTTATGGTTCCTGGATCTCAGAGAACAGCACCAAGTCTCATGCTTAGAGTCTTTGTGTCTCTCTCTGTCCAGTGAGGCAGGGAAATGAGTGTCCAGCTTCAGGCCTGAGTCAGCCACAGAGTGGTACCTGTCCTTCACTGAATGCAGACTTGAACACTGTCTAGTTCCTTTTCTTCCTGGACACCAGCAGATAGCATTTCCCTTGCATTTCTTTGGCCCTGTCTAGGAAATTGCTCTTGTTATGATTTCACTCATCCTTAGCAGAACAAGGGCTCAAGAATGTAAAAAATAAATTGTTAATGAAAGCAGTCAGTTCTCTGCCAATTAGGACCACTCAGAAGTGGCCTGTAGAAATAGGATGGGTGTATTTAGCTTTGTCTCCCATGATGAAAACAAACGGAGAGGCAACATGGTATGGACAATATTTAGAGGAAAAAAAGACTCCAAATTTCAAACTAAACCTTAAGACACTTTTTAGATAAATAGAGCACAGAAGGTAAGTGATGTAGGTAGACTGTATCCAAGGGGAGAGCCAGACTCAATGGCTTAAGTTGGTTCTGAGATATGTAGGTAAGGGCACTGGGCTTTAGCCACAATAGGCCAATCCAAATCATGAAGCCAATTGGTATAAAGACAAAACAGGGACCCAAGTTCCTCATCCAGGTCTCTCCTGTACAAGATTTAGTTACTGGCGACAGAAACAGGTGGAAGGAGAAAGTCCCAAGGATGACTGATCTCTGCGCTCCTTCTTCTGATGCTGAGAAGACAGGAGAAGCAAGCTGGGTGCTGTTCAGTGTGTTTACTCATGGCTACTAGTGAGACACTAGCTTCTCTTGTCAACCATTTCTGGCCCCAGTGCTGACGCTGATTGTAACGGATAGGACGACTAAGGTGACTGAGAGCAGCCGTGCAGATGACAACTCCTGTATGGTTTGGTCAAGATGTAAAGTAGAAACTGAAAGGAAAAAGTAAGAGTTATTTTGGAGGATGAGAGAAGTAGCTTAGTGGGTAAAGCTCTTGTTGTGCAAGTGTACAGGCTAGAGCTGGATCCTGGCACCCATGTAAAAAAGAGAAGCTGGGCATGACAGTGTGGGGGTAAGCAAAGACAGGATGACTCCTGGGGAATGCTGGCCAGTCAGTTTAGCTGAATTAGTGAGCTCTCAGTTTAGTGAGAAACTGTGTTTCAAGGATACATGCAGAACAGTTGAGAAATCACTGACTTCAACCACTGATGTTCACCCATGTATATATACACATGCATTACACACACACACATACACACACAGACACACACATACACACACAGACACACACAGACACACACAGACACACACAGACACACA
>NW_021604782.1:6466175-6473637 GCF_004785775.1 Grammomys surdaster | reverse complement strand
CACACACACACACACACACACACACACACACACACACACACACACACTCACACAAGATCTCCATGTCTTGAGCTTGCTTGCAGGCCAGGAAGAGTAAGCCTGGTGTGAAAGTAACTTATAGAAAGCATGAAAGGGCATAGACCATACAGTACAGTATCAGAAGAGTAGGGGGCGGCTGGAATCTGTTCATAGAAGGGCAAGCTAGCTTAGTGCTGTGAACGGACATTCAGCATGGGGAGGAAATAAAGATGTGAGCACTGACATATGTAAGTTTATGAGGGAGGAACCCATGTTGAAAGACTCTCATACTCTCTGTGAAATAGGAAACACTCAGTGATAAATTGGGTTGGACTTTAACAAGCTTTGCACGGCTCATATGGGAGCCGAGATCAGCCAATGCTGCCACGTAAGAACTCGAAACTAAGGGAATGGTATATGGGTTAGACAAATTACCCCTGTCTTTTGGAATTGGAGCATGCACATAAGGGGCAGTGCCTTGCTGTGCTAATTGTTTCGTCTCATTTGGGTGTAGAAGCTGGTGGTTGATCTTCAGCCAGGACGCTGATGGATGTGTACACATAGTTGATGTTCATGCATGCTCGCTAAACCTACCAGAAAACTGCCTCCTGCCAGATCGTTTCCATTCCTCGATCCATCTTGGACTTCCCACTGCTGTAGATCACTGTGGTGAGTTCCAGCTCCCTTCCCACCTTCTGCTGAAGAGCAGTGGCTTGGGAGATGGAGCATGAAAGTGATTATGACAGAGCCAGGAAACAGCATCTTCTTGGAATGAATGAGGCGATGAAGCTAAAGAGTCCGCGCTGTAATCTTCGTCTTGCCCGACTCTGAGAAGTACACCCTCCAACCTCCTGTCCCTAGTTTCCTGTATTGGACCTTACTACTCTGCTGTCCCATGAGTTTGGTCACATATCACAAGATGTCCAGTCCAATTTAAAGTGCACTCTGTGGAAACTTATAACCTGGGTATTTGCATTAAAATGTTTCTATTTAAGACCTGATGCCTTAGCTTAGGTCCAGAAGAAGCATGGATTTCCTGGGTTTTGGATGGCCCCTCATGTTGTATGTGAAAGGAAGATGGAAACTTCTTTAGTTACAAAGCTTCACTGGAAGGATTAACCAAGCCCATTAATATTTATATAACAAATGATGTGTTAGCAAGGTACTTGCTTTCATTAATGAAGGAACCAGCATCTACTCTCCTCCGACTGACTGCCAGGCATTGTACCATTTGCTTTACTTTCACAGTTAAATTTCCTGTTTATAGAAAATCATCAAGGCTGGCGCTGTTATTCAAGTGTTACAGATGATGAAGGTTACAGACGTCCTTGTTCCTCTTTTCTTAGGCCAATCCTGGGCCATAACGATTATCTTAGAGAAATCATTAATAAGCTCAATGCTCTGTTTCAGAAGTTTAGATACAGATTATGTGGTCACATTCTGCAAGGATGATGACATGAGGCTGGATAAAACCCTGTTTTTCTTTCTCTGTCAGGTCTGACCTTGTCTTTTTTTCCTCTGCAGTTGTGAGTTGTGGGTGAGAGGAGAAGACTTTTCTTGGTGTGTGTGCCTGTGGGTGTTCCTGTACCAGTGCGTGCATGAGTGCATGCATGCATGCGTGTGTGTGTGTGTGTGTGTGCGTGTGTACAATCTCTTAGCAATAAGACTGTACTTTTATGTCTCAAAATCAAGTGAAAGGCTCCCAAGTAATTTTCTGAGTTCTCCCCAGAGATCTCTTTAAGAGATAATAAAGACGCAGAGATGAAGCTACAGGAGAGAACCATCAGTTATGACATAGACTGCCAGCTCTATCCATAAACTCCATGTATGCATTAATTTAGCTATTTGCAGTCTATTCACTAGCCATATAAGGCCCACCGAGGGACAGAGAGGACAGAAGAAGCAAACCATACATATTTGGCTACCTGTCCACTTGCAGTCTTAAGGGTAGATACAGGGGCCAACATGCAAGGCTGAAAGTCAGAGGACAGAGTGTCCATCTGGATTCCCGAGAGTAGAGATTACTTCCTGATGAGGTTAATTTGGCAAAGTTTCTCTCAGGTGATAGCTCAGAGTTAACTTTGAAGATCTGGTAAGATATAAACCCACACAAAGGAAGGTAAGTTGTTGTCAGGTTGATGGGTCACCTTAAAAGAGAAAGGATAGCTCAAGATTTGGGTTAGGGATAGTTTAATTTTAATAGCATGAAGATTATATAAAAAGGTGTGTGTGTTCTCACAAAGTGAGAACATTTAACTCGGTTTATATTATGAACTAAAATCAATCCAAACCTTGAATAGGCATTCAAAACAGGTCATTTTTATCATCTATCTGCCTATCTATCTGCCTATCTATCTGCCTATCTATCTATCTATCTATCTATCTATCTATCTATCTATCTATCTAATCTGTGATCTATCTATCTATCTATCATCTATCATTTATTTATCTTTAATTTGTAGCAAGCAGGTAAAATCAAATCTGATCACTGAGTAGAGCTGGTGTGGGATGAGGAAGGCAGAAGCTGTGTGTGTGTATGTGTGTGTATGTGTGTGTGTGCATGCATATTGTCTACATAAGAAAGCCTGCCTTCAGACAAAAAAATAGCAAGATGAATCCCATGTGTAAGGTTTTGCAAGGCAGAACAGTGCTTGTTTATATAGACATGGATCATGTCATGTGGGCATGGTTTGGTGACCCAGGAAATGTCAAGGCTCTGTAAATGAGGATCTTACCCCACGTATCAGTTATCCACAGTATAGGCAGCTGCTAAGGGAGCATGGGAAACAGGCTTCCCAGACAAGTGACACAGAGGGCTGTGGTTCCAAACAGCAATTCTGATAAATAAGCATTAGCAAAATTTCATCACAGTAACTTTATATATACACTTGATTTGTCAAAAGTCAAAAGTCAAAAAGAGGGGCGTCTCTCCCCCCTCTTGACCCCATCCCCTCTTCCACTCAGTTCCCTCCTTCCATAGACCTCTGATATCTATTTTGTTTCCCCTTCTGAGAAAGATTCAACCATCCTCCCCTGGGCCCTCCGTGTTATTTGACTTCTTTGAGTCTGTTGATTATAGCATGGTTATCCTGTACTTTAAGGCTAATATCTAATTTTAAGTGAGTACATACCATGCATGTCCTCTTTGGGTCTCGGTTACCTCACTCAGGATGGCATTTTCTAGTTCCATCTATTTGCCTGTGAAATTCATAATGCCCTTGTTCTAATGGGTGAGTAGTATTCCAATGTGTAGACATAATACATTTTCTGTATCCATTGTTTGGTTGAGGGACATCTGGGTTGTTTCCAGTTTCTGGCTATTATGAATAAAGCTGGTATGAACATAGTTGAGCAAGTGTCCTTGTGGGGTAGTAGACACTCTCAAGGTCCCTCAAAGGTCCTCTGCTCTGAAGAGTGAGCCCAGAGCTAGACAATGGGCCTCAGGAACCCGTGAGCAACTCACCTCTGCAGGTTGTGTCCCAGGCAGACTAACTGGGATGGTGGGCAGATGAGACTAGGAAAAAATTGGTAGGACAGGGTTCCAAGCTGGTTGGTTTGGGAGCCCCTCAAGGTTTCCATGGGGAGGCCGGGTGCTCTTGGGATCCTGCAAGTCTTCAGACCTAAGAGCAAGCCCAGGGCTAGATAATGGTGTCCAGGGGATCATGTGCCACACCACTCACCTCTGAGGCTTGAATTAAAGTTTATAACAATAGAAAGCACATATGTAAATGAAATCAGGTTACAATCAATGTCAAACACAGCAGAAAGCACCTGGATGCACCTGTTCCTGCATAAAGCTGATTCTAGGCTTCTGAGTCTATGATGAACTGACTTGTCCAGTCCAGAGTGTATGATAAAATGATGCACATTTTAGAGTACAGGTAAGAACATGCTCACAAATAGCTTCATTTCATTATATGATGGAAACAGAGAAAATGTAAAACTAGGAGCTAGAGGGATGGCTTAGCAGTTAAGAGTCTGTACTGCTTTTGCAAAGAACCTGAGCTGGCTTCCCAGAACCTATGTTGATCTCCAGGTGAACTTGTGACTCTGGCTTCTGGAGGTCTCCTGCACTCATGTGCCCCACATCTTTACACATAAGTAAAAGAAATATAAGATAGAAAAGGAAAATAACTTGGCTTATATATTGCAGCTAGTACAGTATCTTTTTTGGATGTGTGGTCAGGACACATAGTAGATTGATGTTTCCAAAATTGGTTAAAGTGGAATGAAATGACATACACATGCCATAAACATCTGATTCAGACGTAGAAAACATACAAATCCCAGCCTTTGTCAGTCCTTCTATGTCAGGCCAAGGCTTGGCTTTAGGTAGAATTCACTGAATGGAGTCATTTTTTTTCAGGACCTATGGCCATGATCAACTGTCTGAATTTGCAAATCTGATTTCTTTAACATGTAATGAGAATTTAAGAATATTCATGAGGTAACTTGGGCTATAATTCTTCTAGACCTCGATGACTCCTGCCCAAGTTAGTTACAGGCTTCTCATCTGTCCTGATTAATCCTTTCGAGAGTCTTGTGCTTGGTGTACGTTTCTCAGGTTAGCATTTCTCCCTAACTAACAAAGTTCATTGTGGATGATGACCATTTGTGTCTCAGTGAGTGGCATTCTTACAAATGTTTTGACTTTTTGCTGCTAAGTAGACTGTTTCTTAAAATCTTCCCTAATTCCTTCCATATCCTAAGTGTCTAGCAGAGGACACTAGAACATCGTGGGTGCTCAGAGAGTTCTAGTTTGATGAGTATATGACCTCTACTTTCAGGAAGTCGAGAGGGTTAGATGAATAAAGAATAATGCCGACCAAGTGCTCAGCATGCTGCCTCAGCGACACAGATCCTCACTGGAGGGAGACACTTATATTTGCTCTTAAAAGATGTTTTTTTCAAGGGCCAGAGAGATGGCCCAGTAGTTAAAAGTACTTGTGGCTGTTGCACAGGGCCAAGATCATCTCTCAGTACCCATATTGGGCAGTTCACAACTAACTAACTGACTGACTGACTGACTGACTAACTAACTAACTAACTGACTGACTGACTGACTGACTAACTAACTGTAACTAACTCCAGGGTATCCAATGCCTTTCTGCACTTCTCAGGTACCTGAACACATGTGTCATGTACATGTATGCATGAACATATGTACATGCACACACACACAAACACACATACACACACACACTCATATAAATAAAAGTAGATACTTTAAAAAAGCTGACTTTTATGGGACTGTGGATATGGATCAGTTGGCAAAGTACTTGCACTGCAATTTTAAGGACTTGCATTTGATCCCTGGGTCCCACATTAAAAAAAAATTTAAGTGTGGTGGTGCTTGCATAGCTTACCAGGGCTTGCTGCCCAGCCTATCCTACTTAGTTTTTCCCAACAGCAAGAGACCCTGTGTCACAAAAAGAGACGGACTTCATTTGTACATGCCATGTGAAACTGCATGTATGATGTACCTGCACACACTCATGTACCACGTACCTGCATACACGAATGTACCTGCATTCACATGAACATCTTAATCACACACACAAAAAGCATATCTTTCAAATCTTATTGTGTGTCTTTCAGAGACTGGAATGTAGGTATAATTCTCCCTAGGTTGTAAGTGAGGTTACAAGAGATCAGAGTGTCATGGGACTCATGCATGGTCAGGAGAGGTGGGATGCCTTCTGTTTAAACTCTCACACCAGTGTCTTGACTGAGTCATGTCTTGCACATATCAGTTTGGTTTTGAATTTGGTGATGCCAGTAACTTAGTGTGTGACTGTGAGAAGTACCACACACAGTGCCTCTGAGTTTCACTTTATCTCTGTGTGAACCGGACTTAAACATCTCTTCCCTACAGAAAGTTCCTGGGCCTAAATGGAATTGACATATGCCAAGTGGGTTGGATGCTACATGGGACAGAGGTGATATTCATTATAGTTATAATGATGCTTCAGTTGTGGTCTTAAAGGAAAGAGTTTTCCATGAACGGCCACCCCAGAGCGCCCCTGGGACACAGCAGTACCTCATTGGTTTCCAGAACACCACTGTTCCTTCTGATTGACTTCTGCAGGGCATTCCTGAGCAGTGTTGTTTTTGACTCTCTGTTCTGCACGAAGGGACGGCATCCTTTTGTATTCTTGAGCAGGTGGAGTCTTTTCTGTGGTCCCAGTATGCCTGCCAAGTCTGCTAGAGGCTTCCAGAAAATTGAGGCTCACTTCTGATGTGCAGAGAGTGGGTTGAAGTTGTCGTTTGGGTTGAGTAAAGGGAGACTTCAACTGGATCAGACTTAACTTTGCTATGCAGGTTTCTCTGGGGCAGTGTGGAAACAGAAACCAAGAACTTTGCCCAAAGAGCAATACAAACATGAAGCAGGACATTTGTTAACAATGGTAATACCAGCTTTCCTGCCCAGCCCTAGGAAGGCAAACAAGGGCAAGCACACCAACCACCACTTCAAAGCTCTAGTGTCCTCAGGAGAAATGTTTTGCTTGGGGACAAAAAAAAAAAAATCCCCACTCACCTCAAACTAGGCATCAATCCCTTATGGTTTTGGTCATTGCTGTCTTCCAAATGTCCTCTGCTTTAACTGAACAAGTCACCATACTGAAAGCCCAATGTATTTCTGAACAGTAGACACATAAAAGAAAAACTACTTCTGAACTCAGGGACCTAAAGCCAGGCTGGACGGAGGAACAGGCTCCATACCAGTGGCTCTGATTGTTCTCTGGTGTGTTTGACATGGATTGTCTCTTATATAATTTAACCTACATTCTTCAATCTGTGGTTCCTACATACCAAGCTCTCCCCACTTTCCAAGTCGTGAGCTCCCCTCATTTTCAACAGTTCTTACCCTAAAGCTGACAGCTTCACTAGACTCTCAGACATTGAAGTAGTCATCCCTGTTGACAATTGGGGACTCATTTCATACCTACCCAATAGCCACACTCATTACCTGCTTCTTCTCTCCTCCCTTCCCTCCCCAACTCTCTTCCCTTCATCTCCTCTCTGCTCTTTCCCTCTCCCTTTTCCCCTCCCCTCCTCTGCTATCCTGGTAATTTTACTTTAAATTTTAAAATTTGTTAAAATTAAAACTCCCATTCCCAGCTATACTTTAAGTGTTCAGCCACACATGTGGCTGGTGACCATCATGTTAGACAGAGAGAAGACATACTCTTTCTCACACAATGTCTTAGTGAACACAGTTATGCCAGGATGCAAGCCCATTGCAGGCAGGGAGCATGGCAAATTTCCTTTTCTACCCGCAGAAGCTAACAAACGACTGGAGGGTAGTGAAGGCTTGAGAGAACAATGCACTCTGAGAATGTGTGCTCTGTTATTAAGCTAGAATATCCAATGTCTAGGCCTTTCACCAAACCAAGCCAAACCAAACCAAACCAAACCAAACCAAACCAAACCAAACCAAACC
>NW_021604782.1:6452656-6466165 GCF_004785775.1 Grammomys surdaster | reverse complement strand
CCAAACCAAACCAAACCAAACCAAACCAAACCAAACCAAACCAAACCTACCCAATCAAGCTTCTAATTCTCTTTCAGTACTCCCAAATGTGTCAACTCTAAAAGTTTTCATGATAAAAGCAGAAAAAAGAATGATTTGGTTGGATTTATTTTAAACTTTAGCAGTGCTTTTAAGATGCGTTTTCTGGGGCAGAAGAGGTAGCTCAGTGCTTAAGAGTACTTGCTGTTCTTGCAGAGGACCCAGGTTTGTTTCTGGCACCAGAATGGCCACTTACATCTGTCTCTAGCTTCAGTTCCAGGGATCCAGATTTCTGGCCTATGTCAGCACCAAGTGTGCATACAACGCACATCTGCGCGTGCAGGTGAAACAAGCATACACATAAAATAAAAAAACAAATACTTTAAGACATGCACTTTCCATATGCAATGGAGTGCTGAGAAGAATCTGAGTGAGTGGAGGGGAATGTAGCTGGGGAAATGTAGATAGACCCTTCATTCATGATCCCACATGCGCACTACAAAGTTTAGCTGTGGTGAGACATTTTTGAAATCACGAAGAGTTGTTTTGACAGTTGGCCACTGAGGTGGCTCGGTCTCTCTTTGCCAAAATTCTCATCATTTTTGAGGGAAGGGAAATATGTCTCCATCCCCTGAAGGAGGCAAACATCCAATGTGTTCATTGTGAACGTCTGAGGCAAGCACTTTGAAAGCCTTTGTGCAGGTATGAGATGGGGAAGGCTGTAGTCTGCATTCCCTCTGAGCATCAGCTTCTCGAGGATCCCACGCTAGGCCATTCAAGAGCAAGACTCCCCTTGCAATCTCATGAGACATAGGATCTTTAGACAGGTCACATAGCTCATCTCAGTTGGTAGACCAACCAATTCCTGACTCCAGTTTGGGCACAGAACTTTTAACTCTACGTTTGGCAGTATGCTGAGCTTCCCCCTCACAGCAATCGCTACTCTGGACTTTGGCAGTTTCTTGCTCCTTTCTCTCTAATTTTGCTCAATATTCTGTTACCTTTAGAAATGCATGCAAAGGCTCCAGTCACTATCTGTTGACTAGTTGTATTGATCTGCAGGGAAACTGATCCTGTTTCTGGACTGTCCCTTTTATGAGAAGCCACTTCCTTCTTTGAAAGTAAAGGGTCTGGGTAGTCCTTCCTATAGATAAGCCATATGTGGCTTAGTGTTCTAAGGAGACAGGTGTCACAACCAAAACGACTTTATAGGTTGAGCTCTTCACAATCCAGATAAAGATAATTACATGCCTTGTTTTATCATTCACTTAACAGACACTTATTGTGTTACTTGCTCCTCGCCTAGCCAGCTCCATGCCTTGCGCTGGGGACAGAGGGACAAAAGTGAACCCAGTCTTTGTTATCATGGAGGTTATAACCTGCTAAGAAGATGGAATCTGATTTAATGTGGCCACACATTCGATGAGTGCTATGGAGTAAAAGAAGAGCTGGAAATGAATGAATACGATGGAGGCTTATCAAATCTGGGCTTAGAGAAGGCATTGCTAAAGCAGTGACCCCTGAGGTGGCAGGAAAGATGATGAAGACTTGAAGAGATGGCAGGAGTAGGTGTTAGCATAAGTCTGAATCCAGTGACGTCACATTCAGGGGCCAGATGACTCCTGCATCGTTACTGAGGCAACCACTCCCAGAATTCACCTGTCTCGCTCACCTGCACCTGGGAAGTTACACATCATCATCCACTTAAATATTTGAGACGGCCCCAACCTCGCTCTCTTCCTCTTCTCTTCGCTTCCTCCGCCATTTCCCCTGCTCCTCTCTCCCGCTCTCCTCCCTAAATAAACCCCTTCCCGTGGAACCGGGTCGGCCTCATGTTTTCTGTCCAAACCGCGTGGGAATCCTACAGTAGGGAAGGACCTTTTAGGATGGAGAGCAGCACCCACAAGGCCTACTGGGAAGATGGGAGTTTGGATGTTTCAATGCAAAAGCTGCTCAATCCCTTGGGGTTGATCTCAGGGGTAAAGGGAAAATGTTGGTTGAGGACTCTGCTGCTGGATGCTGGGACTCCTTTGAGTATATGGAGCTCAAACAACTCACAGAAAGTATAGAAATGTGGTTATTCTTGTGCCCAGGTCACAAGTAATGGACCAAATCGAGGTCACTGAAGTGCATTGCTCAGAGTTGAGAGAGAACAGAGTCAAGAAAATGATCTTCAAGTGGATTATAGCGTGGGAAAGATGGGCTGTTTAGCTCCACTAGATTTCCCTCTTGAAATGCAGTCTATTTGGCTAAATTAAAAAGGGTGAAGTGTAGAGTGTTCTTTATCGACTTTTATTCTTTTCTGGTTCTTGGAATCATACTGTCCATTCAAGTACACACACATGAGAGTGAGTGGGTGTGCCTTGTGAAGAGACTGGCAGATCTCATTCTGAAGTGAGGACAGTTTAGAAGTCAGTCTATTTCAGAGAATTCAGGTTCCAACATAAATTCAGCTTTCTAGTTCTGAGGCTGTCTGGGAAGTCAGTCTGACTTGATTCTTCCCTCTATGTCTTTAGCTGGTCAGTTTAATAAGCCTTTTGTTCTGGACCATTTATGTAAAATGATGTTTCCTCTCTCATTCCCTCAGGCTCTCAGAGATTTCTTCCTTTGGACCCTTCTTTGTTCTAATCAAACTGAGGGCTTAAAATTCTTTCACTGTGAAGTTGTTCCCTCTTTCAGATTTTAACTCAGCCTAATTTCTACATTTGTGCTACATTTTTGAGAATCTCCCATCATATTTAGAGACTATCCTAGATACTATAATCTTAGGTTTATATTTTTAAAATTACATCATCCTCGATGTAAGCTGGAATGCACTTTTATTCACATTTATCTCGGGTCCAGAAGCTTCATAATAGTCAGCAAGTGATTTTCTGGATTCGGGTCTTATGGCTCATACCACCTGTCCCCAAATGACATCATGGAGGAAGCAAGTTCTGCTAGACTTTCTTCTCCTTTTTTATTTTTAATTTTTTTGTGTATGTTCATATATGTATGTATGAGTATGTGCACGCTCATTTGTACATGGGTATGTATACATGTGTGCATATGGATGCCAAGGCCAGAGGGCAATCTCTCTTTTCATTACTCAGGTGCTATTCACTTGTTTGTTTGAGACAGAATCTTTTTAGGAGAACTTGTCAGTATGCTGGGCTGGCTGCCCAGTGAGCCCCAAGGATCCACCTGTCTCTGCTTCCCCATCCCTGGGATTAGAAATGAGTACCATCATATCAAGATTTTCCTTTTCAAGCCAAGGCCTTCGTCTTGGTCAGTGGCATATGATATTGAAACATGAGAAAGAAGCCAGGGGAAAACTATCTCATTAGTAACTGTCACTTCTTTAAACATGTGAGACTTGACAATCCCAAATAATGGATTTATTGAAGAAAATCTGAGAAATCAAAGGACTGAGGTCTTCAATTGCCATATGGTCATAAGTACTTGCAGATGACACACAAGCTAGAGATACTGCTTTTATGGATAGTTTAGCATTTCTATTTTAAACAGCAATGGTGATATTGCTTTTTTTGGAATTAAAAACATCCATGGGGTAGATAGAATTGTATAAATTTTTGAGGGAAAAGAGATATTTCCCTGAACATCCTATAAAACCATGACTTCATCAAAACAATGATTTTTGTTTTGTACAAGTTCTAAGAAGTCTCCAAATATGTAGGGTCAATACATAATGATGTTAGGAACAGTATTCTGGAATCATCTTTGCTCATTTCCAGCCTGCTTTATGACTCAATGTTTTTTGCCTTAAATTCTAGAGCTTTGTATGCTTCTATGTGTGTTCAGATTTGCTTCTTAGACACAGTCTATGGTTATCAGATTTGCTTTATGGATTTGGGTAGATGGCTTTCTTTGCCAGTCTCTACCACTCTTGCATAGTATGCCTTCCTCTGCTATCTCTCTGAAGTCTCACATCTGGGTATTCAGTGCTAGGTGCAGGCACAGGAGAAGAGAATTAATGTTTCTCTTTCATAAGAAAAAACTTTGAAAAATGGAGAATGAATGGATGAAACAAATGGAAGGGGCATTTGAAATAAGATGAGATGTAAAAATCTAAATATATTGGTTGACAGTGACCCTCAGTTAACGGAAAGATCAGTTAACCAGACTCTCTGTCCCTCAAACATTTCCATTAACTTTGAAAAAAATTTCTAAATAAGGTCATTAAAAAAACAAAACAGATGGATGAAGTCTGGTACTTCAAAAGAGGCAAAATTTAATACAAGATTTTAATGGGACCCACCTGACAAAACAAAGGCAGGACTTGAAATTGTACTGTTGGAAATAAAGAGACAAAGAAACAGAGGCACATGGAACAACGTCTTTTGGGCTGCAAGAGCTTAAATTAACCTTGAATGCAATTTATAAAGCAGCAAAGAATGCAAGAGACCTAGGGGACCTGCTTGGAATTAACATCTGATGTTGCTAACTTCAAAGAGACTCAGGGTATAGACCCCCAATAAGAGAAGTCTTCCCACAGTGCAACAGGAGGTGCATTTCATGGCCAAGGGCCCAGCAAAGGAGTTCATGCCATAGACTCTATGAAAACAATGAGATAGTTCTCTACATTAGAGAAGACTATTTTCCACTTTTGCTAAGGTCCGGGCTTAATTAAGGAGAATATTTACACTGGTGTTCTGGACCTGGGTCAGAGGTCACAGACTGAAGATGATGTCATTAGTGAAAGTCATTGTCTACATCGCCTGAATTTTTATTGTCTTTTCTCATAGCTAGTAAAGCTCTGGGCTTAACCACTTATTGCACAGTTGGTTATAAGATATAATGGAATCTCAGCGGGAGGGAGATCAAGGCTGTGTTGATCCACTGTGGAAGCACCAGACTGCATGAAGCCCTGGTCCAAACATGAGTACCTAAAATGTTTTCAGCTCACAGCTGGCTAGACTTGATAGCCAAGAACATTTGACCTTATTGCTTAGCACAGCTATAGTCACAGGTGATCTGTTGACTTGAAGACAGGACATTGAAAGAAGAAGGGACTACAAAGCTGATGGTGTCTCAAATGAGGCTGATCTCAATGCTGCAGATCACTAGCTAACATTGAGTGGAGGGCTCTGTTGTGTGTTACCATTCCTAAGGGAACATGAACAAATGTCTACCCATACCAGATGGGGAACCAACAACAGAACAAAGTATGGATAACACCAAAGTCAAACTTTATGGAGCAGTGAGTTTTACTAGAGTTACTTGCAAGAAACGGATGAGCAGGGACAGAAATGATCAGATACCACTCCAGCATGGGTGACAATTTGCCAAAGCTAGAAACCTGGACACACACTGTAGGCAGCTCAACAGATTGGAGAGTGTGCTTTCTCTCTGTTTCAGATGGCCCGAGTCCCTTCCAGGCAGATTGGCTAGTCTCTGATTCTTCCAGGCTGCTTGATCTGAGCGTCTTCAGCTTGACTGAGAGTGGTTCCCATAGCCTTTTCTGCTTATACTCTCAGGAAAGGGTCTAGTGAATTTAGTCATTTTCAAGAATTTCCTGAAAATATTTTGAGTGTTTACATGCCATTTTAGCCAGCATCCAGGCAGGATGGAATGTTTCACCTCTCCTGACAACATTGTTTCACCTTCTTGGAAAGATCCTGTGCCTTAGAGAGCTTCCCTCCAAAATGGAAGGTTTTTATTCTCGGAGGAGACTGCTACACAACAGACTCCTACCCATGAAGAAAATGAACTAAAAGTGGGGAACTAGAAAAGAAGTTAACTCATCCAGGCTTAATGGATATGTAACAGTGTGACAGGGCTCATCATGGAGATATATTGCTTAACTGTTCTAGACAGCAACCCAAACTCTAGAACCCCCTTGAGTGGGCTAATAGAATGAATACCCTGGTTGGCACTGGCTCAATAGTTGACCACAGGAGGCTCTTCAGAGGCTGAGCGGCAGAAGGCTGTGAAGAGAGGCTGACCCAGACCTAGACCTGGCACAGGCTTAGACACTTGGACTATTCTAGACACATCTGGAACTCAGATTATGAAACGGTAGAGATATGGTCTCTGAAGTATTCATGCCTCTAACTTAGACAGGGAGAAACAACGGTGCCAAGCTAGATATTCTCTTGTCATCTCTTGATATATCGGAGACTCTCACCAATATGAATTCAATGAACCACATCACCCTGGCCACCTTGACCCTTTTTCTGCTGGCAGAATCCTGCTCATGGGAAGCTATGCTTAGAAAGCAGTGGAAAGAGAGCTTAGTGAATTCCTTCTGTGGATCTTTCTTTGATAGGCCATAGTTGGAGAGCAGATGTTTTCCTCATAGAAGAACACACCTTTGTAAGTGACTTCCTCTTTTCCACCAGTGTTTATGGTTTGTGGCAGCTACCACCTCTTTCATACCCGCCTACTGGTGGGATGATTGATTCCTTACTCTTTCTAGGCCCATCCCCTTTTGTCTTATAATTCTTATTGATTTCCCTTGGAGCCTCTTGTAATTTCTTTTAGCTGAACCATCCTGCCTGGATCTGACCAGTATGGACATAGAATTAGATTTAAATGAATAGATAAATAAATAAATAAATAAATAAAGTTATACTAAAATAAAACTGGAGGCAAACCAAATGTCCACTGATGATTACTGCTGAACTTATGACTTACGCATATAGTGAGTCATGACTACCCATAAAAATTACATTATTAAAATATTTAACACCTTGGGACAATGTTCACTATGGAATGTGAAGGAAGAGTCAGTATAAAACGATATGTATACAATACATATGGTGACAAAGAACTAAAAATATACTACCATGTGTCTCTCTAGCCATCCATACATCCTTCCACCTGTCCGTCTGAGTAGAAATGAGAAGGAGAAAAAGAGAGCCAATTATTAAAAGTGCTTGTGTCTTTTCAGAAACAAGTCCTTGCATTTATAGCCACTTGATACGCGACAAAGACGACAAGACAAATTCAATGTGATGTACATGCTTATCTCTGGTATTATTAAATGTAATTTTGTTTTTTATTAGCTCTATTTGAATTTTCCAAGTTTATTATAATAAAAGAAACCTCAGCATTATAAAGAGCAATTAGGTGAGCTACCTGTGATCTGGAAGAACACGTGTCACTGTAAAGTAAACTTCATTCCTTCATAATTTTTATAACCTGTTGTGGATAGCACTGGTCTTGTATTTTGATGCTAATTCCACTTTCCTGGGAGGGGCTGCAGAGGAGGAGTGAATCAGTACACAGGTGACTTCTTGTGAACCTTCTGTCCACCTTAATTTGTAAAATAAAGGCTAGAGCTGGTGATTGGGCCGTAGAAGGGGAGGTGGCACGATCATTTTAAGGATTTCTATGGTGTACTCAGTATAGAGGGGACTACAGATGGCCAGGGTCACCACTCCTACACTGAAAGAGATTACACAGATGTCCATTCTCCCATCACATCCCATAGGGAGATGGAGATTTACATTTTTCAGCCTCTTGAGGATGAACTGGGGGACAAAGCTCTTTCAGGACATGTCACATGACTAAATTCTTCCAGAGAGAATACTGTGGTTCCATCATAGAGGAATGTGCTTATTACATCTGATGACAAATAGCATTAATAGTGACAAGGGGGCAAGAGCCAGGTAAGACCTTTCACTCACAAATGAAAGCCAACAAAGCAGCAAACGTGTAATGTTTGAGCAGCTCTCTCTTTACTCCCATTCTTTGAAAGGCTGGATACTCCGTGCTCGAAAATGCTCCACAGAGGCTACAAGCTCAGAAGGTTTTCTATAAGAGTCATTATTTTTCTTTCTCTGTATCTATGCTCCTTTTTCTCCTGAATCCTCATCTTGATGCAGGTTACTACTAGCAACCAAACCAGAACATTCTCCAAATGCTACATAGAGTTCGAATACAGACCTGATGGTGCTAAATTCCAAGACCAGCTCTCATACAATCAACTCCTAGTTTTTTTTTTAAGTCTTATAATCCATACCTGTACTCTTCTGGGTGCCCCAGAGCTATGGGCTAAGGATGTTGGTGTGGCTCTTGTCACATCATTAGATCTTACACAAATCACACCTTTATTAAGTTGTTAGCATCAATCCCATGGGTTCTTTCCTTTCAACAGGTACTGATTTTCATCCAAGCAGAAAGAATTCCAAGTAATAAGATTGAGAAATGAATTTGCCCCTCCCCCATTCTGTATGTAATTCTTTCTAGACACCCAGGACATGCATGATGTTGCTGTGAATACTGGGTGTCATGCTCCTTTTTTGTGTCATTCTTCCTACAATGACCATTATTTACCTGCCATAAGGCCATTGTGCTTTCCTGTAGCTCTCTACTGGGACTTCTGGGGGTCCCTAAAGCCCCCTCAGGGTCTTGTATTGGGATCTACACATTTCTACTTTCCAAGTGAGGATCAACTATAAGATTTTAATGAGTGGGGCAATTACTCATGTGCATGAGAAAATCTCTTATAATGCTCACTTGAGTCCTGTCCAAGTTTGAGGTAAGAGATAATTGTGCCTCTGGTTGGGAACTCCATACGCTGTTTATGGTATTGGGGCTTTGTTTGTCTTTCAGTAACTTCACGTTTTCTCTCCCTCCCTGCCGACTTTTATGGAAATGATCTTCTTGCTGCCTGAAGTGTGTCATTTTGCTTCTTGCCAAGAAGAAAACCTCTCTATAGGGAAAATGACCCATCTCTTCCCCTCTGTAGCCATCTGATTTAATTATGCACTGCTCTTGGCCCCTGGAGAGCCCAGAGAGGAATATGAGGAAGTCCTGGCTTGATCACCAAGCCCTAGGGTCTTTGTCAATTATCCTCTGGCACCCATGAGTCTGGCCAAATTTACAGGCATGTCTGTCTCTTAAAACATGTCAGGCCTGAAGAGTGAATCACTTTTTTTTTTTTTGTAGCTGCTATAAGTAGAACAATCTTTTCCATTAAAACCCATTTTGCTTTCTGCCCAACACCCTCAAGCCTCCTGAATACACCTTCTCCCTTCTATCTGTAGCCTGGGAGACTGCAGTTGAATCTCATTATTATTTCCCAGGACTTGTGGCACGCATGGAGGCAGTGCCTTCTAGATGGAAGGACACACATCTTCAGGTAGACAGAGAAGAACCTGAGAGGACTGTGCTTTCTGCTCTGAGTTCACAAGAGAACCTTGTACATCTCTGAGCTTCCATTTTCTCACGAGAGACATGGAGATAATAGTGACTACCTCTGAGGGTGACTGGAAAGTAATATTAGTTAATGCACACAAAAATAATTGGAAAAAGATAAAACAGCAATACCTGTGCTTATTCAAAGATGAATGAGAAAAGCAACTTACAGAAGAGCTGAGCATCGTTATTCAGCCCTTGTCAGAGAAGCTTTTTCTTGCAGTAGATGGGAATTAACAGAGACCCACAACTGGACAATGTACAGAAAGTGAGCGGCTGCTGAGCACTCAGTCCTAAATGGGATGTCTATCTCACACCTCTTCCATCCAGGCTCAGGGACCTACACTGAAGAGGAGGCAGAAAGCCATTAAAACTCCAAGGAAACAGCATGATCCAGACACAACAGGCCTGTGCACATGTGAGCTCACAGGGCACACACAAGACCTGCACAAGTTCAAAGCAGACAAAATCCCAACAGACAGAAGAAGGGTAAGGAGACATGAGCTCCTGACCCTAATCAAGCTGTTCTCAAATGTTTCCTTCTGGGAAAAAGAAAATCTGCTTTCTACAGTGGAATGTCACTGGGTATATCAGCCGCATCCCAGGGCAGGCCCCAGAGCAGGATGGATGACACTTTCTGGTATTGTTTGTACACTCTCTGTTTTAGTGTTTTTTTTTTTAAGTTTGTTTTCGTTATTTATTTTTTCGTGTTTCTTTTTGAGAGAAAGGGAGAAAAAACCATGAAGTGGAATGGGTAGGAAGGAGGAAAATAATATCTGGGAGTAGTTGAGGGAGAGAAAAGAATGTTAAAATATATGATTTTTTAAAAAATAAAATAATAATTGAAAAAGAAAAGCAACATTTATTAATCATGAATGAATAGCTTCTTCACAGTACCTTGAATGTTTCCACTGTGTGTGTGTCTGTGTGTGTGTGTGTGTAGACTGGAATATATGTATATTCAGGCATATGTACATAAGTGTGTGTATACACAGATTCATGCATGTATGCAAATGCATGTGTATACAGGTATGTGTACATGTAGGCAGGTGTGTGTATATGTGTATATGTATTACAGGGTTGTGTGTATATGGGTGAGTGTGTGCCGTTGTGTATATGCAAGTGTATGTGTGTGTGTGTGTGTATGTGTGTGTGTGTGTAGGCAGAAGGTCTCCTCTATCACTTGCCACCTTATGTTTTGAAGAGTCTTTCACTGACTTGGAGCTCACTGGGCTCATTATGCTGGCTGGCCAGTGAGGTCAGTGTAACCATTTAGCCCCACCTCTCCAGTGCTGGCATTACAGACAAATGACTATGCCCAGTTTTTATGTAGATGCATGGATACATAGCTGTTGGGATGCCTGGGTGTTGGGAATCCAAATTCAGATCCTCATGTCTGCAGCACTTTACTGATCTTCCCAGACCCTATGGTAGTTTTTTGAGAACTACATAGAACAATTCTATTTCAGTGCTTGCCCTACCCTCTTGGGATGATTTATATTTGACAGTATGCCCACTGGACTAAAGACAGACAGGGTAGCTCCCAGTCCCACTCATCTCTGTCCTCAGCTTCTCACATGGGGTCTGGTGCAGAGGAGGAGGCTGGATGTGATTGTTGGAGGAAGAAAGAAGGAAGGAAGTGAAGCACGGAGAGAAGAAGGCAAGGGAGGAAGGAAACCAGACTTGATATTCTTAGAAGCGCAATCAGAACGGTTGGAGCTCTCTATGAAAGCAACCATGGCAGTAGAACCTGTTATTACACCCTGGCTCCAAGCATTGTTTTCATATTGGGGAGGAAATGCACTATTTGTGTTTTGGACCAGCCCCATCAATCTGTTCTCTCTAGCCCTGTCCTAGACTTCCCCTGGAGAAGTGTGGGCAGAATGAGGAGGCCCTTGGGTCGATTCGATAACGAGACTAATGATGTTTTCCAGCTCGGAGCCAGCCACTCACAGGGAGCACAGCCCTCCAAGGAGAATTCTTGGGTTTCTGCCGTACCCTCAACTCTGCGTGTAGCTGCCTGTATCATGGAAGGCTCTAGAAGTTTGAGGATGGTGGCCAAATACTGCTCTAAATAGGTTTGCATATTTTGAAAAACACATTCAGCTGGAGCTGTGCTGTCAGATTTCCACTTCCAGGCAGTTTTTCACTGGAATAAGAGAACTTCACTATTTCCCTTGAGTTTTAAACATGTCATAGAGGCCACTTTTTCTTGTCTTGAATAAAGTTTGTAACTGAGCCGGACAAGGACAGGAAAAGAGCTGTGGCCGTGTTAGTGAATGAGGTTCTAAATGCAGCTTTATCAATGACTGGCAGTGTGACTCTTAGGAGCTTTCTAACCTCTGTGATGATACCTTCCTGTTTAGTTCACTATAAGGTCTGCTCTGTGGTAAGCACCATGTCTATCTGATGGCAGATTCTGAGAACATATGAGTGGTTGGAAGGGAAATAATGACAAAAGGCCATCTTAATAAAAAGATCATGATATCATCTATCTATCTATCTATCTATCTATCTATCTATCTATCTATCTATCATCTATCTATCTATCATCTATTATTTGTTTGTATTTAAAATTATTTATATTTAAAATTTTAATCTATGTGTATGTGTGTGTTTATGTATGTGTTGGGGAGTATGTCCATGTGAGGGAAGTTGCCTGCTGAGGCCAGAAGGGAGCATTAGATCCCCTGATGCTGGTGGTTAGATGCTGCCTGACTTGATTGGTAACAGCTGAGAGCTAAATTTTGGTCTTCTAGAAGAGCAGCGCATGCGCTTAACTGCTGAGCCATCTCTAGCTCCTACTTATTTATTTATGCCATCTTTTAAGGACCATAGTTGACCTTATAAGTTGCCATAGCTCCAGATCCTTCATCCTTAGGGGACAATGACATTTCCAACTGATGTGGAGACACCCAGCGCTCCTCTCAAGGTTTCTGATCACAGAAGTCTTCCAGTAGTCTCTAGCTTGGCTGGTGGGTACAGCAGCATGCTCTTTAACATATGCAAATAATCCCTTAGTGATGAAAATTCTTCTCCCAAGTGACAGAAACAAGCAAAAACAAGACCCACAATCCTGGTGCTCTAATCACTCACCTCAGTGTGTGGCATCCAGTTCCCTCACAACCAAGATCCAAGTGCACATGCTCATTCTGCACTGTGGAAAAACAGAATGCAGAACTTGACGCATCCTTCCTTTTGAAGCTAAGCCATTTTCTGAGCTGAGCATCCAGAGCCTGGGCTGGGCAGGGGCAGCCTCCCTGGCCAGACCTTGCACCCTCTGCCGCTGAATTAGAGTGGCCATGACTGCCTCTCTAGAGCATTGATTCTCTACCAACTCAGTTTGCCCTGTAGGGGACCACTTGTCAACTTTAGGAGGTTTGATTGTTATCTCCCCAGAGGTGGGTTGGAGGTAGTCCTGTCATCTGTTGTATTAAGGTGACTAAAATTCTACAATTCAGAGGATAGATTTCCACAACAAAGAATTATTCAGCCCCAAAATGTCAATAGAGCTGAGATTGAGACATAATGCTTCAGAGAAAGAACAGGCCCTACAGCCCAGAGGGCTCCTCACAGTACGTGTGAACATTATGTACCAGTGGGTTGGAGTAGAGCCTAAAACACTCACAGATTCACAGAGAGGCAATGGTCAGTGAGGTGCATGAAAAAACTGAATCAGAGAGACTATATCCTGGCCAGAAAACAGGCACGTACGGCCTTCTTGCCAGTTCTGTGTTTATGGTGAAGCCCAGCCCTTGATCTAAAGTGGGATGCTGTCAAACCTTCAAATCTCCATGAAAGTCCCTGACTACGGTGCTAAGCATGGTTTACAGTTCTTTTTTATTCTAGAACTATCTATGGTGTAACTGTAAATTCATTACCTTCCACTCCCCAAGTGTGCAGAGGCTATGCACTATTTCAGTGTGTTAACACAGTTTAGGAGTAGCTGTCAGCGGATAAACACTTAATAATTGTGTGCTGTAGCAATTGGATGGATTAACACATGCATGCCACTCCATGGTATAGGAATATCACCTTTATGTATCATTATCATTGCATTTAAAAATTAGTTAAACTTTTAGTTCTTACTAAATTTTTATTAATTACCGTATTGCCTTTTAGACTTATGCTTCAAGATTTTGTAAGTTTATTCCTTGTGGCCTCCCAATGTCTGACTGCCTTTGGGACAATGATGAGTTCTGGAATAGTCAGTGTTTCCACATGTATGTATATGAGCCATGCATGCTGTATATACGTGGGGAGATGCTGCGCTCTGCAGCACCTTAGTAGGTGGAGATAATCAGGATGCCTGCTCCTGTAACTCAGCCTTCACACTGGCTCTAGAGG
>NW_021604782.1:6414624-6452556 GCF_004785775.1 Grammomys surdaster | reverse complement strand
TAAGGCGTAAGTACATTCTCTGCATGAGGGATAAGAGTTGTTAGCATCTGGGCTCTGCCAGAGATGACAAGGAGAGCTTGCAACATAGTGTGTTACATCTCCACAGATTAGAAAGCAGAGAAAAGGCTTAAGTAGAAGCAGGTGGGATTTGTAACCACTGAGAGCCATTACCTAATAGCCTATTTCTTTCAGTGAGATCCCATTCCTAAAGGATTCACTGCCTCTCCAAATAGTGCCACCAGCTGGGGACCAAGTGTTTGAACACATGAGCCTGTGGGGGGACATCTTCCATGGAAATCATAGCTGTCAGCTTCTCTCACCAGCTGCCTTCTGTTTAGCTTTAGCCTGGGGATATACCAGAAGGAAACTAGAAGGTGGACAGAAAGGAAAAGCCAGGGCATCTCTCCTCACCTCTGGTCTTGGACAATATTCCTGATGGTGGCATATTTCCTCCACATTTCTTGGTAGGTTCAGATTCTGTTAGGCCTGGAGTTCATACTTCTTAAAACTTTGGTTTAGCATGAGAAAGAAGATAAGATGATAAACATACAATTAAACAACAGAATCTGAGAAAGAACCTACGAGGCTGGGCAGCCCTAAATCTTAAACTCTATGGTAAACCAGCCACCACTAGGCTTCTAGCTGCTACAGGGTGACCCGGCCTTGCTCCTCCTCTTTCCTCCCTGCTGGGAAGTGTTATTAGCTCCCTGTCTTCTTGCCACCATCTGCTGAAAGGTTCCAGTTCTACTGCTATCTCTGGAATCAACTATTTGTAGTAAATTACTTCTGTATTAAATAGGCGGGCTTATTTTTCTGACTGGATATCAGATAATAGCAAGGTCAACCGGTATAAAAATATGGATGAAATATCTTTGTTACATGTCACCTACAGCAAGAAGACTTTTGCTTGATGTGGAGAAACCATCAGTTAGGAACAGTTCAACAGAATAGAGAATTAAGGTCTTGGATGCCTCTTCTAGACATTTCAGCATGCTTGGGTGCATTTTACATAACCCCTCTGAAGAAGCTTTCACGATTAAGGAGAGTGTTTTGATAATAGAGAGCAAGGCTAGGTAGGCCTGGTGAGTGTTGATAGAAGACCTCATCCATTTCTTTGAGTGTGTACTGAGAACTGACTGTTGGTCACATTGGTGTGCACTCAGCCACTGCGACATAGTTGTTGCTATTAAGAAAGCTATGGTCTTGCAGGCGAGGCACTCCCATGGGATGGTGAAGACACATGGAAGGCTCTGTTCAGGATGATTTGGCAGGAAGGCACTGTGGGGTTTTGATTTGGAAGCTCATATCGTCCACATTTTAAAGAGACTATAGTGAGAAGTGGGGTGACCAGGGAGGAGGAATGAGCAAGGAGAGTGGTTACAGAGTGAGGGCCAGAGTCCAGCCAAGAGGTGGAAAGGCCCAAGGCTGTCAGAATGGAGTGGTATAGAAGGAATAATCTAGAATACCTTGGATTTCTAATATTAGGAGAGTGGTATCTAGTCACCATGGAAGACTAGATTCTTTTGTTCCCAACACAATATTTTTACTAATTTATAGGGGGATTTTACATCATATACTTCTATCTATATTTGCTTCCCAGTCCTTCTCTGTCTCTCTCCTACCACCCTTTTTTACCACCCCCTCAGCAAACAACAACAACAAAAATAAAAAAAAGCAAAACAAAAGAAAAACAAACAAAAGTTCAATTTGTCTTATCTATATACTCACTCATATTCACTGGAACATGGTCAAACTCTCAATGTCCTGTCCCCTAGATAGAGCTGAGTCCTTCCCCTCCAGCATCCCTGCTGGAGTCATATACTGTGGAGGGCTGCACCTGAGCATCCTATCACACTCTTCATGAGTTTTTTTTCCAATGGGTTGCCATCCAGGCTGTTACTATTAGGTGGGAGATTGGGGTGGAGGTAGGGGACCATTACTGAAGTTCTCCATGTCCCTCCCTCTAAACTGTGCATTTACAGTTGTCTGTATCATTGTGAAAACAGTCTATGGTTTTTCATGGACCATGGGAGCATGGATCATGGGCTTCTGCATGGTTTCTGACATCAGAACAGACCATGAACAGACCATGCAAGTAGGGCTATGGACCTGAATAAAGCCCTCCAGTGCAGCTGGGGTCATGGCTTCCAGCTGAATCATAAACCACAGACATCTACCACGCATTTGGTGGCAACACGGGACACCGACATCAATACAGACCTGGCCACAGTAAGAAAATTAGAATCTTAAAGGGTTAAGGCTGTGGTTTTCATCACAGGGGTCATGTATCAGATATCCTACATGTCAGATATTCACATTACTATTCATAACAGTAGCAAAATTGCAGTTATGAAGTAGCAATATAGTAATTTTATGGTTGGGGTCACCACAAAACAAAGAACTATATTAAAGGGTCAGAGCATTAGGAAGGTTGAGAAACACTGGATTAAGGAGTTATCTGTGGCATTTGTCAGGAAGAGGATTGTGGAAAGAGAAGAGGCCCTAGGAAGAAAGTTCCAGAAAGCCCACACTCAGAGGTGGTCAGAAGAAGAGGTATGTATAAGTTGTAGCATGGGGAGACAGGAGAAAAGGCAGCTTTCTAAGTGTGGAGGATAGAGTTAAATAACACCGAGGGTGGACAGATTGGATGAGAATTCTCTGTGTTTGCAAAGGTCACTAGTGACTTTTAGGGACCATCAGTCTCATGGGGAAGACATAAGGTCTTTTTAGAGCTCACAGTTGAGAAGCAGCTGTGGCTGTAGGGTACACTGAGAAATATACGATGTTATCAGAAGGAGACAGTTATCTCTTAGGGTTGAGGGTATTTCTGGAATGTTTGCAGTGGGGAGGATGTGAGTCAGGAGATGGGTGAGGGAGAGTAGCTAGCTTGGGTGAAACAACGTCTTCATCCATGGGCCCTTTGATTTCTATGCAAGTGCTTTAGGGTGGGCTTCTTCATCCTTATATGACCTGTGAGCATCTGTAAATCTACCTCTAAGAGTGCTAACTGAGGAACCAGGCTTGTTTCTGGCTGGTGATCTAGTTGCTCCAATTCTGGAATCTGTGCTCAGAGCTTAGAGCCACAGGACATGGGTGCTGCCTAGGAATGATTAACTCTCTGAGTGAGAGAGGAAATAAAAAGAGGGGTGTGTGTGTGTGTGTGTCTGTGTGTGTGTGTGTATATATATATATATATATATATAGAGAGAGAGAGAGAGAGAGAGAAAGATTGATTATCAAAGAAGCTTCAGGCCTCCTAGGTTCTGATCTGGACCTGGGCATCAGGCCAATGCAGCTTGTCAAACCAGGTTCTGTGGGAATGTGCCCAGGGCTGCTGAGAACACATAGCTCTGATCGGTGTGTACGGGCTTGTTTGACTTGAGTTGGTTTTTGCTTTCCATCAAAGGGACACCTGAACCTCCCCTGTAGGTAGTAACTCCGGCTCTGTCCCTATTTCTCTTGTTTGCTTTGGTTACTGGTACTCAGTGGAGGAAGCCTCTGTTTTGGTGAATGGATCCTTTCTGACTGCTGAGAGCATTCTTGGCAGAGGAAAGCTTTTCCACTTCTATGGTGGTGGCTACCCCTTTGGAGGACCTGATCGAGGCCTCGTGCTCTGTCAGGGACCTTGTGTGCCTCTGACTCACAAGCAGACTGGCCAGGTGACTGCTACCACATGCAATGAGGACTCTGTGGTTGTGTGAGGGTCACTGAGCTGCCCAGAGTCATACAATCCTGGGGTTTTTGTTGTGTCTTCCTCCTACTAGTTGCCTCTTATTCATCACTGTGGCCCAACTCACCAACATGTGTCCACGTATACAATGCCAGACAGCCGGCACATTGGCTCACATCCCCCATTACGGGGCCCCATGGCTTAACCCTCTATTGTTTCTTTTAGAATAGAAGCTGTACATAAAAATAGCAATAAAACTCTTTACAACTCACCTCCTAGCCTTCGCTCTCTGCTCAGACCATCTGCTTCTCAGTGCCCTAGAGGGAATGATTGGAGGGTGAGTCTGACCACATCACTCCTGAATTTCAAAGCTCTCGGTGGCTCGCTGTAGCTGCTGGACAGAGGCCAGACCTCTTCCTTTGGCACACAGAGCATCCCTTCATGACTTGGCTCCTGCTCATTTCCCGAGCATCACCTTTCACAATTCCTGCCTCCAGACCACTTATGTTTCTGAGCATGACACTGAACAGCTTCCGATATTCCTTGGCCCTACTTTGCTTATGACATTCCTTTGACCTGGCTTTCCCTTATCCATTTCCTTATTTGGTGAACTCAAAAGAGTACCTTCTCTATAACATTATTTCCAAGTTGCCCAGGTGGAATTGGTTCTGGAACATTCCTCATGGAATTTTCCTTGATTATCTTTCTGACGTCCATAGAGCTCATGGGAAAGCATCAAAGTCTATACACCTCGCTGTGCTGGAGGGCAGCCCTGGGCCCAGTGTGCAGCTGCTGCCAGTCAGTGGGCTTTTGGTGAGACTCTGCATTTCCAGAGACGCCATAGAGTTAGTTTAGTGATCTCAGAGGCTGGTGGGAGCCATCCAAGGTCCTACTTTCATCATAATGTTCAGACTGAAACTAGCTGAAGAAGTTGAGTGAAGGGGTGGAGTCCATCTCAATTTGTAGCTGGACCAGGTTCACCTTACATACAAAGAAGAATAATACCTTTTCTGTTTTTCTACCTCCAAAGATGCCTGATGGTCTGGTGAGAAATTCCCACACAGGACCATTTTGTGGTTCTGTGAAGAAAGCGATCAGATGCTTAAAGATAAAACTTTAGAATTGATCTCTGTTCTCATCACCATTTCCTTCCTCCCCCTACCAAAGGTACCAGGGCATTTGTACACACAATCTACTCATCTCTCTCTGTATTGCAAGTATCTACTTCCTAAATTTGGATTAAATTGAAAAACTCTATCTCTGTGGAATGGAGAAGGTTGCCATGCTCAGTTTAGGGATAAGGAGACTTAGGTTTAATTACATTTTTGACAATCCCATCTTCTGTGTGTGCTTGTGTGTGCATGCATATGTGTGTGTTCATGTGTATGTTTTTGTGTGTGCATATTTGTTTTTCTGTGTGTTTGTGTGTGTGCATGTCTTTGTGTGTGTATGTGTATGTATGTATGTATGTATGTATGTATATATACATGTATGATGTATTTTAAAACGTTCTCATTATCTAACCCTAGCTTTCCTCAAACTTGTTCTCCTCCCGCTTGAGCCTCTTAAGTGCAGGGATTAGAGGCACAATCATCCATGCCTGAGTTTTACCTTCTTCTTTTAGAATAAAGCATCCTTCAGCTTTCCACAGACAACACTTTAATTGTAGACAGAGTCCATTTTAAGACCCAGTGTATGTCATACTCTTACATTGTCCTTATTGCCATGTCTGAGGGAGAGCGGTCTTCCTCACTCTTTGCTCCCCACCCCCAGCCTTGTATAGGGCCTGCACGCTTGCTTTTTTTCCAAGCCATGAGCTACGGGATTGGGGATGTGAGGATTCCTTTGTGCTTCTGTTTATTAGTGTTAACACTTATCACTGTTTCATGCCCAGTGCTGATCTGATTTATCCCACAGATGCCCCACCTTCCCTCTTTGTGGGATTTTTAATATTTTTATTTGTTATGTTAGAATTTTCAAAATGTAGGATTTTAACTCTGCTTGCAACTTAGGAAAAGAAATCCTTATTCAGTCATTCTGACTTTGAGTCCATGAAGAGAACAGGACAGGATTCTTGAGATGGTTCAGTTCCAAGTTAAGTGCTGACCTTACAAACAGGAGGTCCTCAGGTGGATGACCAGAGCCAATGTAAAAACCTCTGTATGTGGCATGGTGGCATGTGTGTGCAATCCCAGTGTCAGGCCAAGAGAGACAGATACAGCCCTTGGGCTCTGACAAACTGGTCTAGATTAATTGCTGAGTTCCAGGCCAATGAGAGACCCTGTCTCAAAGGAGGTGTCTGATGTTCATAAAGATTTTGTGTCCTCCACAGACACATGCACACATTTGCGTGAGTACTTGTACATATATGTACACACATGTATATGCATGTACATACATGTACATACACAAGCATAAAACCAAAAAGAGAACAAAGCACATTATTATCATGAGTGAGACCTTCCAAAGGGGCATGGCTGTCACTGGTTTCTTCTTATGGCTCTTGTTCTTTCTAGTTATTCTTCAAATTGTGCAGGTGTATTGTTACTTCATGGCTACCCCATTGTCTCTGATGGTCTTTACTCCTTGATGGGTTTTGTATGCTGTCAGATTTGTCAGCATTACCCAATGTCCAGATGCCTGCAGTGGATACCTTACCTCACCCATTTGGAACATTAGACTTGTGAAGATTCCATGAACCTATCTGGCTCAATGTGCTCTTATTTTCAGAGACAGTTTGGTGAGGCCCTAGTAGGGGAGATGCATGAAAAGTTCATGGAGTAGTAGAAGCAGGACCATTATGAGCCACCTCCTGAACAGATCCATATGGTTGTTAGTGTCTACTCTTGATGAATTGCACTGAGTAAGCAAGCGAGCTTACTCAGAATGTCAGTTCACTTCCTAGAATACACAGGCAAAAACTCCTGTGTGTTCTGAGTTTTCTCAGAGACATCACTGTTGTGCCTTTTATTTTATTGATGAGAACATGTGATCTCCCACAGGGCACAAAGCTGAGTGTGTGTTGGGAGAGGTTTTACCTGCCCTGATAAAGAGACAGGGGCTTGTACTGTAGTTTTCCATGTGACAGAAGATGCAGGCTTTCAGTGCCCATTGCCATGTGTATTTGTTTGGCTGCTTAGCTGGTACTAGTAACAGGGCGTATGAATTGACCAACAAGCAAACAAAAAGCTTTGTTTGCTATAAACTACAGCCAGACATGTGTGTCTATGTCTTTCCAAATAATTCAACCTGATTATTAGTTACACAAGTCAGTGGCTCTAATACTATTTTACCTGGAAAAGGATGTCTTGGGTTTCACAATTAGAGCCAGAATGGAGGAGGTGGAACAACTGTTGAATCAGAGCACGGGAAAGATGTTTACAGAGGTAAAGCCAGATCCCAAGCTCCGACTTAAAAGTCAAACAGATATGTATTTTTGATTCCACTAAGAGAAGAGAAAAAGGCAAAAGGACCAGATTTGATTGAGTTTTGTTTTTCATTATTTTCCCATTTTGTGCATTTCTGTACTTCTTGCTTCAAACTCTGAGTAGAAAGCAAGCATGCCAAGTTCTCGGGTGAGGAAGGCCTCAGTCCACGGAATTCACATCTGACGGAAGGCTGAAACTATGAGAACTCCACCAACTGTTAAGAGCACAAATCCCAGGCCTGTTGTGCACTGTGTGAGTTGAGGGATGCTCTGCTCAGGCTTTTACTGGCTATAAAAGTGTTGGTTTCATTAAACCAAGGACTGGAATGATTTCTAGTTAATTGGCAAGTCTTGAGATTGGCCACAAAGGAGGGAAACAGGGGTGAGGTGGCATAAGGAATGCTATGACATTTTACCCGTATCACATTTTGTATAGCTCATTTCTTAGAATTTTCATGAGACTTGTGATGATTCATTTTGCATGTGGGGAAATGGAGTTTTGCGTTTGGGAAAACTGAGGACCATTTTGATGTGAATTTCCCTTAGGGACAGCAGTGGAATTGTGATCTAGATCCTGGTTATCGCAGCTCCTCTTTTCTACTCCCTGTTTTCTAGTTCTCTCAGGGAAACACAGAAGGGAGCCCTCTTACTTTCTCTGCTGTTGATGACAGTCCTAGGCCGCTCATGTTCACTTCTTTTACTTTAGTGCCTTATAGAGACAATAGTTAATATAATCCACTAAGACAGAAGATTATTCAAGGGCCCAAATTCCCAACTATATTGAAATAATAGACTGGGGCAAGATGACAGCATTTATGTCCCTGTGATGAAGTGACACCTGATGGCATCAATGGCTTTTCTTTGAGGTCACAATATCAGACATTATATATTTAAGCAGGTTGCTTCATGCAGCTGAACACGGAGTTTATCGTTAGGAGACTGGGACTTAAGCCTTGTCTTTGGGCTAGTGAGATGGCTCACTGGGTACAAGGGATTCCTGGGCAGTCCCAACAACCTGCTGACTCCCTGGACCCTATGGCAGGAGGGGACAATTGACTCCTGAAAAATTATTCTCTGACCTCTAAACATGCCATAGCACCTGCACACACATTCCCTGTCTGTCTGTGTCTGTCTGTCTGTCTATCTGTCTGTATGTCTCCATACACATTGCAGAAAATAAAAACAACAACAACAACAACAACAACAACAATAAATCCCATCTTTGTTACTAAATCAATGACTTTGGGATATTTCACCTTGACTCCAAAGGAGAAGCAAAACTAAACTTCATAATGCTAAAAGAATTCTTATATTGCTACCATTCTTAAAAGGTCTCCTAATACCCTTTTTTGGGAAAATAGGGAGATAGAAGCTAAGAAACTGTTTACAACTCCATTAGAGAAGTCACACAAGGGGATCCCACTAACCTCCCCTCTCATAAACTGTAGTTCTCAAGTATCAATAAAGCCATATTGTCTTGCTTACACTCCTCATTGTCTTACCACTGTCCTCTGCATAAAGTTTGTCTTAGTTACTTTCCTGCAACTGCGGCAAAACACCATGACCAAAAGTAACTTGAGGACAAAGACTTTATGTATCTGGCTTATACTTCCAGATCATGGTCCATCAAGGGAAGCCAGGGCAGGAACTCAAGGCAGGCACCTTGGAGGAACTCCTTGCTAGCTCATACTCTGACTTGATTATCTAGCTTTCTCATCAGGACCATCTTCCCATGGATTGATGCTATATACTCTGCTGGCCTCTCCTACAGAATTAACAGTCAAGACAGTCCTTCATAGGCATGCCCACAGACCAGCCTGATCTAGGCAATTACTCAACCGAGATACCTCCTTTCAGGTGACTGGAGGCTGTATATCAAATTGACAATGTCAACCAGGGAAAATTCAAGCTTCCCAATACCTCATCTGAAGATGGAACAGTGGAAAAAGACACATTTTTATACCTTCCATCTGAGGGACCACACAGCATGGTGGCACTTGCCAGGAACCATTGCTACCTGAATCATGTCAATTGCAGAATAATTTTATGCTGTCTTATTGATGCACATGACATTTTTGTCCCATTCTTTTAGGCTCTTGGTTCTTTTACATTTTTATTTCTTTACTGTTTCTTTGTCATCCATCCATACACACCTTCACCCTTCCATCCCTCCAACCACTTAATGAATATGCCCACTGCTTTCCTCACACAGACAATTGGTTTCTCACTGTTTTTTTCTTTTTGAGTTCCTACAGTCTGCTTCCCTACTTTTTGTTACTGCTTCAGATTTTCTAAGTGTCTTATTGGTGCCTCTCTGGGCCAACAGTAGTCATTCTGTGAACACTCAGCCTAGATCTGTCCTTTTTAATATGACAGTTCACATCGGCAGTGACAAGGCATGGAAAGTGAAGGAACTGGGTGCGTTGATTTCCTTATATGGCATGGATAAGAGATTGTGCTCTTTATTTTCCTGTAAACTGGAGAGCATGGACCAGATCACCTTTTATTAAATGGTTTTTCTGTAGCATGCTCTCTGAGATTTGTGGACATGCATCACAGAAGGAGCTCCTAGAAAAAGAATATAGGACACCCTGATTCACTTAGAAGAAACATTTGACTTATGAGAAGGTATTTTTTTTAGTACAGACCATGTCAGTGTTCCTAAGTTGGTAGTAATCATGCTATTTCTCACTACGAGGTGAACAGAGAGTAAAGCTCCGATGGCTTAATAATGAATGGTCATTCTAAATATTGTTGTGTTTCCATTTCTATAGTCCATTTCTATAGTCCTATATTCAAGACTTGGTCCTCGTCTATAAATAATGAACATAATAAAAATGCAGTATAGACAATAAGTGACATTACCAAATTTTTAAATGTCTTCTTTTTTGTCATGCCTCAGGCCAAATCCAGGGCCTTGTTTGTGTATGCTGTATGATTGCATTTCATTAGTATGTAATTCAGGACAATAAAAGTGGTGGTGGCAATGGGAGAGGAGACATAGTAGCACTTGGTGACAGAATGGAGGTGCTCATTAAGTCTCTGGCTTTCTACTTCCTACCATCCAGTTCTTAGAAATTACAAAATAAGTTCATGGTGTAGAGTCATGTTTTTGTAGAAGACAATCACTTGACTACCCAAGCTCCTCAACTGCAGAGAGACTAAGGGAACCTAGAATGGTTTTCCAGCTTGAGCGGTTAGAGAGCAACTTGCAAAGCATTCTGGTTTCTCACCAAGAACAGGCTCAACCTTGAATGCTTATGGGAATTAATCATGTTGGGGGAAGATCAGTATTGGTTTTGATTAGATCACTGTTAATTAGGTAAAGTTCTCCCTGACCCTGACTGAATGGTGCAGGCAGAGACTTGCAGTGTGAATTTGACTCCAGATGGAAATGCATGGCTGAAGCTGAGAGGAGGAAGCTCTTGACTCCCGACACTTAAAACCTGAGATGGGACAGTTTCTGATAGGCTGTTACACCTCAGCATACTCTTACCCCGGACCTCATCTCCACCAAATGTTTTTATTAATACAGTGCAGATATATAATAAGAGTAGTTTACTCCTAGGATACTTGCCTAGCATACACAAGACCTTGGTTTCAACCCCTACTTCCACCAACCCCTGCCACCACTAAATGATACTAATAGAATCACTTTATAGCATTTGATAAGCATCATAACTTCTCCTAAAATATTAATTTATGCAACAACCAATTATAGATTAATTATCCCAGTTATAGGCCCGAGGAAAAATGAAGCCTAGAAACCCAAGTAACTTGCATGTGGATTCAGATTCTGTCTGTCTGTCTGATTTCAAATTAGTATTCAAGAAGTAAAATGTTTAACAGCCATTTCTGGGGGGGGACAGAGCTTTGATCTGTAGTGTTTGCTACTTCCAGCAGTAAAAGCATTCCTGTTGTGGTCATTCTCCGGCTATCTGTGTCATGTTATTTATTTGTTTGTTTGTTTGTTTATATATATTTACTTTATGTGTAGGAGTGTTTGTTTGCATGTGTGTATATCCATGCCTGGTGTTCACACAGACCAGGAGAAGGGATTGATAATACTAGAACTGGAATTATAGATACTTGTTTTTGAAAACAGAGTTGGAGAGAGTTGCAGACAGTCAGCTGTGGAGCTAGTAGGAGCACACTCCAACAGGCTACTGCAAAAACTGCTTCTTTGCCCTCTTTCCTCCTCTGTTTGTAATTAGTGGTGAGGAGGAGTTCTTTCTGGGTTTCTCACTGGGCAGGTGGGCACACACTATTAGCTTTAGCCTTGTCATTTGCAAAACTCTAGAATTTTTTTGTTATTAATAAAATAGGGTTGAAGTACCTTGGGTCCCTAAGATCCTGAGTATAAACATGACATCATGATTATGATGATGATTAAGATGATGATGATGATGGTGGTGGTGGTAATAAAGAAGAAGATGGTGAGATTCAATATCCACAGTGGTAATAAAAAAAACAACAGTAATTATTTTTGAGAATCTAATATCTACCAGATATTGATCTGAGCATCCAAGGAGACACAGTATAGCTTCAGCTCTGTAGCTATGGAGCTAACAGCTTAAACTCTAGCCTGAGATTAAATACTATTTTTCTTGGGCTGATTAGCTATGTGATTTTGTATAAAGGAAGCAATAGCTACCACCTAAGAGTTGGTGTGATCCTTTGCCTAGGATGGGGTATTAGGTGAGGACCAGGGCTATAGATATGATAACAACATGCTCAGTAAATGCTTCCTATTATGTCATATTCTAGATCCTGTATTGTCCTTCACAAGCCTTTGAAAAAGGTATTGCTTTCCTAATCTCATTTGTGAGGAAGCTGAGTGACGAGAGGTTATAGAGGGAGCCCAAGGCCAACAATATGGGAGGCACGAAGTAGAACTCAGGTCACATGGCCATTACACAAACCCTGTGAATTGACCTTGTAAGCCACGTTGTCTATGTAATCAAAACAACAACTAAAATGACAACAACAACAAACAAAACAAAAACTAAGGCAAGAATTTCACTTTGTGGTAAAGTATTCATCCAGAGAAAAAGTCAGAATGCAGAACTGGCACCATAAGGAACACTTCCTGCTTCTGCACATCTTCACTGTGTGTCTTAGCAAAGATGCTTCTTCCTATGCAGGGTGACGGGAGTGTCACTGGTTAGCCCAAGACAATCATTCTGTCCTGGGTCAGGGTGTACTCTGCAATCAGGAGTTCATAGGACAGCCCGAATTCCTTCCTCAAGTCTCCACTGGAGGTGGTACATTTTCCACCAGTAAGACATTTGCTAACCTCTTTGTTCCTTTTGCAAAACAGTTGCTGGGTATCGTGGCAAAGTGCACGGGCTAAGTAGCAGCCTTATATCTGGGTACTGGGTCCACTGATTCTACCCTCTTCTCATTTATCAGTATCTCTAAAAAGTGAATGAGAGAGGTCTGTGGGCTCTGCTGACAGGTCTTGCTGGGAATTCAAACCCACGTGTCTAGCTAGCATTGTGGGTATTCTTTTCCCTTAGCTCTGTACAATGCATTCCTGAGTCATTTTAATATGGACAGACTGTGGAGTGGTTCAGAGTTGCAGCATTTCTCTTTGCATCAACAAGCAGAGCCGATGGGGTGACATTCTTCTATTAGCAAAGGTCCCCTGCAGGAACAAACAAGCGCTGCAATGCAAGTCTGCTGATTTGCTAAGGACTCCTGAGCCAATGCACATCATCTGCTCCTGCAGATGACTAGGTGACTATGAAAGCTCAGTCACAGGGCCTGTCACCCTCCCAGAGACGAGGCTCTATCTTCTGTAGCCATATAGTAAACAAGCTTTACCAGCCAGATTTGAATGGATCAGATGTCTCATAACTTTTACATAGCATCTTGTCTGAGGTTGGGACCTGGAGCAAGGTATTATCATTGTCTTCTTTGGCTCTTAAGATCTAGTATAGGAGTCAGCAGAGAGACGAATGAACCACTGGAGTAAAATCCATGTGCTGCTGGTGGCATTGATGAAATAGTAACTGGGGCTGAGCAACAGAGACAGAATTAGGACACAGCATCCTTCTGTTTCTGCCCATTACTCACCTTCTACACCAGTGGTTCTCAATCTGTGGATTGCAACTTCTTTCGGGGTTGGGAAAGTCATTGAATGACCCTTTCATAGGGGTCACCTAAGACCATCAGAAAACATAGATATTATGAATCATAACGCAGTAGCAAAAATGAAGTTATGAAGTAGTAACAAAAATAATTTTATTGTTTGGGGTAGCCACAAGAACTGTATTAAAGGGTTATAGTATTAGGAAGGTTGAAAACCACTGGTCTACACGTCCAGATTGAAATGATCTTTCATCTGTAGGGTCATAAGTCTTACCACAGTGCATTTAGTAGGTGTTCAATAAATGAAAGCTGAAAGACTTAAGAGGGACTTAAGAGGGTTTGCCTAACACTTCCACCCACAGTTATGGAACATAACTGATCCACAATAAACGGAGCTTAGCAAAGAGTCAACACACCAGGGCCCGAGGACAAAGTCCATCTGTTTCTGTAAATAAGAAATTATCAGAACACAGGCACATCTCTTTGTTTATATATTGTTGATGCCTGTTTTTGTGTTACAATGGCAGAGTCGAACAGCCGTGATAGAGATTGTATGGCTCCTAAGACCTAAAATATTTGCTATGTGAACCTTTAAAGAAAAACTCAGCTGACCTCTGCTGTAGCAAGTCCAACTAGCTTGGTCATCTATGGGAAATCAGAGCCAGGGTTTTGAATTTACTGAGTGAAGTTTTCTCACCTGTAAGTGTGGAGAAGCTAATGCCATGCTGTGGACCACTGGACCTCTCATCCCTCACTCAGCTGTGGCTTTTAGGCAACAAGTATCCCTAAAGCACACAATACAATTACTTGTAAGCTTCAAGTTTCTCTTTTTTATGGTTGTTAGATCTGTTTTCTCTGTTGTCAATTAAGTACTTATTGGTGTGCAGTGAAGTGAAATCATCTGTTTGGCATCTCCTTTTGGTTGCATCGTTACCATTCATTTAAAGGGCACATTGCATCTACTGCTGTTCCATCATCACTGAGGAACAGGATCCACAGGAGGGGGTGGATCAACATGGTCTTCTTTAAAGTATGTGAACACAGGACCATAACATTTTGGCATAAACTTGGCTTTTTTGGAAAGCTTTATAGCTAAGATATTTCTTCTGCTTATCCATGTGGCATGAGGTGGGGTGAGGGGTCTTAAAGATGCAAGATTCTCTCCTTTTGTGAGAGAAGCCTCTTAAGGGGTACAACCCCATGGGAATAAACTATGTCAGAGATGAGTAGTTTTTATTTGTGGTCCAGGGAGTGTGGTTCATTGCAAAACTTTGTCTTTGAGAAGTGGGGAATTCTCCAGTATGATTTTCTCACTATAGAGGAGGACCTATGGTTGCACACATATAGGCTGCTCCTACCATGGGCCCTTCTTCCTAACTTTGAGCAGGCATTGCTAATAAATCCTTATAGCTCTTTTATAATATGAGCCTAGCTGTGGCATTGCACCCCTTCCACAGTGGTATTTCGAGGTCTTCTTCCTATCCACTAATGTAGAAACAGATAACTCATTTGTATTTTGTCCTCCAGGACATAGATCACAATAGATTGATTATCTGCAGCCTGGAATAGAATGGAGACAGCCATATTGTCAATGTACTCTTACATTAATCAATATTGATGATTGCCTGTGTTAATGACTTAATGGACAGGAGAGATAGTTTTTTTTTTTTTTGGTTAAATGCTCGACTTGCAATCATGAGGACCTAAGTTTGAGTCACTGAACATGTTACGAACAATAAATAAATAAAAAGCTGGGTATGGTGGTGCATGCTTTTAATTTCAGTGCTGAGGAGGCAGAGACAGGCAGATCTCTGGGGCTCCCTAGCTACCCAGCTTAGCCTACTTGCAAGTTCTGGGAAGAGAGAGAGAGAGAGAGAGAGAGAGAGAGAGAGAGAGAGAGAGAGAGAGAGAGATTATTGATGGTGACATCCATGACTGACTTCTGGCCTCCATGCACCTGTGCATCCATGTACATACACGCATACACACTCACACACACACAGATACACACACACACTCACACACACAGATACACACTCACACACACAGATACACACACACAGATACACACACACACACACACACACCTATTAGTAAATTATGAGGTCAATTGAAGACTGAAGAACATTTTGTTAGGTAATTATTTCAAAAAATGTATCTCCTATTGCATACAATGTCATAATCAGAAAACTGTGTTTTGTCACTTGTAAGCAAGTATCTTCTGAACTAGAAATCACAGTATGCATACAAGTCACCATGGATCTGGTAGAGTGGGGTTCTGACTTCTGAGGGCAGTGTGACCTGAGTCTGAATTTCTAGCAATCACCTAGATGATGCTTATATTGTTGCACTGACACATCTAAGCCTGGAAGGAACCCAAGCCGACTCTAGGAATCAAAATCAAAATGCGAGCATTGTTTTGGGAAGACAAATTCAAGCCTATAAAGAGGCCTTTAGTTATATAATATTCAACAAAAATAACAAACCAAATGCATTTCAAGGAGCCTAAATCTGAAGATCATTTTTATATTGACCTGCACAGCAACATACTTAGCTCAACACACACCACGTTGGTAAGGACTGACCTATAGCCAGATCCAAGGGGCATGCAGCCTTCTCTTGATGCTGCTTCACACGACATGACAGTTCTGTGATAATAACCTCTAATGACTGGCTGTGTCACATGAAGATCCCTCAAAATTATTCCCATGGTAGTGTAAAGTACACAGTGTGATGTGCTCTTTAGAGATAGTCCCTCTTCCTTCCGAGGCTGTGACCAGCTTGTTCTCCATAAATAACCCGTTTTATATTCCAGATCCCAGAGAACAAAGAGTGCCCAGGAAGCCACTCCATTTGGCAGCCACACAGGTACAGCCTGGTACTGGTTGGAAGGTGTGATCAGAGGTGTTATTTACGGCAAAGGCTCGCCGTCATATTGTGGTCTTTTCTAATGCTAAACCATGGCCCCATGTGCACGTCTTATGCCCCACTGGAAGGTTCTGTTACCATTTCTATTTATGGGAGATATGATTACAGCAACGAATCCTGTCATCTCAGTGGCAAAACCCGTGTCTAGTTTTATTAAGCCAAAGATACTCTTAACATAGTTTCTTGTGGAAAATGGTCCATCTAAAGAGGCAGTATTTATCCAGATGATTCCAGCAGTCATTGGAGCAGGGACATTTGAGACAGAGTCTCAATGTTTTCTCAATGCCTGTCTGTTCTTTTAAATTGCTGCCTTCTGATTCACAGGTCATGTGTAGTTTCACCTCTTTATTCTTTGGCCTTAAACTTATATAACCAAAGGATAAGGTGAATTATAGCAGTGGCTGAGACAACTTCAGAAGTAAAACACATTTGTAGGAAAATTTGCAGCTAAGTCATCTACTTTCCTAAGTTTTCTACTTTTCTTGACTTCCTGTAACTCTTTATGCTAAGATTCCATATTTACATCTCTGAAGATGTGACAAACATGCATTTGAATGTGACTGGTTCTATGCAGATAGTAGCTTACATTTTTACAAAATGGCATTTCACCTCAGATCAACTGAGGCAAACATTTATAAAAGCTGAATAATAAAGACCCCAGACAACAGTAGCAAATGGCTTGAGCATCCTCACAAAAGAAATAGCCTTCTCTCAAGTGACTGTCTTTGTTCTTCCTTTCCCCACGTCTACCTTCTCTTCCTTTCAGGGATTCTTTCTCACACTAGTGTACTGCAGAAGGTGGTGACCTTAGGTCATTCACTCAACTGTTTGTGTATTGAATCTGACACATGAGACACTGTTCTTGGCAGTACAGAAAGCTGCAAAGAAATGCTGGCCGTATCATTGTTTTCTTTATTCATGTTTTTTATTTTGTTGGCAGGATATAGGTAACAAACAAGTCTCAAATATAAGGTGGTGATGAATGCTTAGAAAGAAATTCAGTGGTAAATATATTCACAGGGGAAGCTTTCTCTCATTCTGCGGTGGAATGCTGAGTTTCAGAAAAAAAAAGGTCAGAGAGCTCCATGCAGCAGGGTATGGTAGAGATATGGTTCATTGGCACCAATGGATCACAAGGCCTGACTTTATCCCTACAAATCACTTAGTGCTTAGAACATGAATGTGTGAACTCACAAGTCAAATGAGGACTTATGTGACTCTTCACCTCCCCTTTGTGAAGCTTGTCATGATGACACCTGGATTCCGGGAGGTGTCATTCTGTATGGTCCCTTCTTAGTTGCTATTCTCCTTGCAATGAGGAAGGTGCTACTAAGTGGATTGTGGATTTGAATGTAAGAGCAAAGACATTCATCCAGCTTCTCTCTGCTGGGACTGTTATCTCCATTGTTTAAGTTTCCATGGGCCACCCTAGCCACTGATGCTCCTAGATCTAACTGACCAGTCTCTTCCTACATGGTAGCTCAAAAAAACACAGCAAAATCAAATGACTTCTTTTACTCTCCAAAACTTGGCATAAATTAAGAGAGAGAAAGAGAGAGAGAGAGAGAGAGAGAGAGAGAGAGAGAGAGAGAGAGAGATTATTGAGGCTCATGAATAGCATGATTTCCAAACGATGCACATTTTCCTTTCCAGTGGCTTTTTCCCCATCTAGCTCTTTATTTCAGCTCCTTGCTCTGGAAACTAGGCCTTCCTAATTAGTGTACATATTCTGACTAACTCAGTAAAGTCTCAGTTGGCCGCTGGCCTGGGCTCTCATTCTATAGTATCTCCTTCAAAGGGTTATACCACATTTTCACAACGGAGCATTTGGGTATAGTTTTCAAAGCAAGACCAAGTATTCAATAAAAATAGATTGTATTTCTCTTTCCACCATCTCAGGCACAGTCTCAACTAACTTGGACCCCCAAGATCTCTCAGACACTGACTGAGTCATCAACCAGGCAGCATACGTCAGTTGATACGAGGCCCCCAATACATATACAACAGAGGACTGCCTGTTCTGACCTCAGTGGGAGGAGATGTACCTAATCCTTGAGAGACTTGAGGTCCCAGGGAGTGGGGAGGTCTGGTGGGTTGTAGATGTGGGGACATAATGTTGGGGAGGGGGAGGAGGAATGAGATGAGGAACAATCAGAGTGCAGACCAGGAGAAGGATAATGACTGGACTATAAAAGATTAAAGAATTTAAAAAAATGAGTGAAAATTTTGAAGCAAAATATTCCTAGTCAGTGTTGAGGGTCTCATAGAGTCCTGAGAAGGCATTCCATACTAGGGAAGAAGATCCTGTCTGCATGTTCACAGACACCTATAATTAAATATCTGTAAACTAATTCAAAAGAAGCAGAAAGGTTAAAATCAGAAAGGAAAAAAAGGCAATAGCCAGTGTGGTAGTCATGGTAGCAGGAGGCTGGGACAGTGTGGTGGTTTGACTGAGAATGTCTCTATATAGGCTCATAGACTTGAATGCTTAGTCACCAGGGAGTAGCAGTTCAGCTGTTAAAAACAATGAATTCATGAAATTCTTAGGCAAATGGATGAAACTAGAAAATATCATCCTGAGTGAGATAACCCAATAACAAAAGAACATACATGATATGCACTCACTGATAGGTGGATATTAGCCCAAAAGCTTGCAATACCCAAGATTCAACTCACAGACCACATGAAGCTCATGAAGAAGGAAGACCAAAGTGTAGGTGCTTCAGTCCTTCTTAGAAGGAGTAACAAAATACTCATGGGAGCAAATATGGAGACAAAGTGTGGGACAGAAACTGAAGGAGGAGCTGTCTGGAGACTGCTCCACCTTGGTATCCATCCCATGTGCAGTCACCAAAGGCAGAAGCTGATGTGGATGATAGGAAGTGCAGGCTGACAGGAGCCTGATATAGCTGTCTCCTTAGAGGTCTGCCAGAACCTGACATATACAGAGGCGGATGCTCACAGCTAACCATTGAACTGATCATGGGGTTCCCAATGGAGAAGATAGAGAGAAGACTGAAGGAGATGAAGGGGTTTGTGGCCTCATGGGGAAAGCAACAATATCAACCAACCAGAGTTCTCAGGGTCTAAAGAACCAGCCTGGGAGCACATAGGAAGGAACCCATGGCTCCAGCTGTATATATAGGGGAGGATGGCCTTGTTGGGTATAGGTGGGAGAGGAAGTCCTTGGTCTTGTGAAGGCTGGATGCTCCAATGTGGGGGAATTCGTGGGCAGGGAGGTGGGAGTGGGTAGGTGGGGGCACATCCTCATAGAAGCAGGAGGAGAGGGGATGAGACGGGGGTTTCAGGGTGGGGGAAAATGGGGAAAGAGAGGATAACATCTGAAATGTAAATAAAATATCCAATAAAAAAAAAAAGAAATGTGGCCTTGTTAGAATAGGTATGGCCTTGTTGGAGGATGTTTGTCACTAGAGGTGGGCTTTGAGGTTTTCAAAAACTCAAGCCTGGCCCGGTGCCTCTCTTTCTGCTGCTTGCAGATCCAGATATAGACCTCTCAGCTACTTCTCCAGTACCATGTTTACCTGTGTGCTGCCATGCTTCCCACCATGATGGCAATGCACCAAACCTCTGAAACTGTAAGCTAGCACCCGTTAAACACTTCCTTTGTAAGGGTTGTTGTGGTTGTGATGTCTCTTTAGAGAAATATTACACTGACAAAGACAGGCATGAAGCAGAGAGACTGAATTGGGAGTGGAATTGAAATTACTATGAGGCTCTAAATTCTCAAAGGCTACCCTCAGTCAGTGGTGTGCTTCCTTCATAAAACCACACCTCTTAAAGGTTCCACTAAACAGCACCGTCAACTGGGACCCAATTCTCATATGGGGGACATTTCTCACTAAACCACCACAGTCTTATTTACATTTCAGATGATCCTGTGGGCAAACTATATTGACGTTTTACAGACAATGAAAGCAGGAATCATAGGGTACACTGGTTTGTTGATGGTTGTATGACAGTAACTAGTAGAGGCAGGATATGAATACAGGTTGTGGGATCCTTGTCTTCTGTTTCTTGTGAAGAGAATCAGAATGGTTGAAGATTCTGAAGACCAACTCGATTGGGCTCTTTGGGTTCCTGGAAGAGGTGCAGTGTGACAAAGAATGTTTTTGGTCTTGAGAACCTGTCTGTATAATACAAGTCTCTGAGACAGCCAGGCAGAAGTGAAAATAGATATTTCCTCACTAAACTTAACTTAAGAGCACAGACTCTGAACTAGCTCAGAATTGCTATCCTGTGTGAGTCTGAGTAAATCATTTGATTTCCTTCATCCACAGTTCCTCGGATGTGAATTGGGGTGGCAATCTATTCCAACTTCACAAGGTGTCTTGTGAAATGAGCACAGACGTTTGGTCCTTGTACTAGGTAACAATGCATTAGCTGTGTGGTCTGTGGTCAATTACCACTACCATGACCCAGGTCTGGCTGTACACAGGGATCAGGAGAAAGCCTTGACTCTTGCACAATTGTTGCATGGATTTTAATGCAGGCTCATGTCTCCTTTACCGTCGCTTTAGGGACTCAGGATAACTCAGTGCTTTAGGAAACAAATCTCTTAAGTAGCTTTAACCTGCTCAGCTTATCACACGTCCTTAGAGAAAAATCCCTGCATTTATGTAGATTTCTGAATCCCTTTCCCAAATATGTCAGGACATCTGTACTTACAATTCCTTAAATTCTCTTTTAAAAATATATTGAGACCTAGGGAAATGGATAAGAAGGTAAATGACTTCCTCTACAAGCATTAAGACCTGACTTCAGATGCTCAGTGCTCATGTAAAACTCAGGTGTGGCTGTCTGTGCCTGTAAGCCCAACACTTGTAGGGGTGGGCACTGGATAGGGATGAAGATGAAAGCATTGTTGGAGCTTTCAAGCTAGCTAGTCTAGCTCACATAGCCATCTCTATGTTCAGTGAAATAACTTGTCTCAAAAAATAAGGTGGCGAGCAATAGAGCAGTCATTCAATGCTGGTCTCTGTCCATGCATGTAATGGCAAGGTTATGCCCACTCCACATATGTGATATACATCACACACACACACACACACACACACACACACACAAGTTGTACATTTTTTAATTCAAATCTTCCTTGCTATTATGCCCTAATGGGAAAAGCTTTAGTTTGGTGAAGAAGATATCCACAGGCTCACCTCTCTAACATCTTCTATCTGAGCCTTCTTTCTCAAGGACTCCTGATTTTCTCCTTGGATTTTACACAGTTCCACAGAAACTGCCTGTATTTTAGGCACATGATTTTTTTCAGAAATGTTGGAGCAAAATCATACTCACTTTACTACCGAGAACTATGGTGGAGGCAGAGGAGAGTTCAGCAACACCTGATTCTTGGTCATGCAACGAGCTTCCTTGAGTAACATTGCCTCTTGACTCTTCTACTGTGGAAGCAAAAATGTATTTCTTACATTAAAGATTACCAATGGGAGCCCCTGATGGATATAAGTAGAGATAGGTGTCCTGTGGTGCTGGACAGGTTTATAGTTTCTTAGTCTTTGGCATACTGATTGTTCTGAGTCCTAATATGTAAGTTCGTAAATCAGAGATTAAGTACGATTATGGAGGTTAAACACCTTGAAGCCTATAAAGCAATTATGATGATATTATTATTATATAACAGTATTAGTATGATAATTAGCAGAATATATTGGAGTCATAACAGATGATCCTGTGTTTCTTTAATACCAATGCCTTGTAATTGTGGGAAGTGTTAAAGCTCAGGTCACAGGCAATTTCTTTGACTGGGATTTGTTGTTTCTTATTCTTGCATGCTTGGGTAGTGATCAGGACCTGTGGATTTTATAGAGAAGCTATTTGATGGTTTATCAAGTACTGTGAATAGGTTTTTTTTTTTTTTACTCCTTCTCATTCTCTGTGTGTTGTATATCTGTGTTCATGTGTACATGTGCACACATGTACATGTGACCAGAGGCCATATTGATTCTGGATATTTCTCAGTCACTCTTGCATTATTTCTTTTAATTTTTATTGATTGGATTGGTTGCTTGACTATTTCATACATGTTTATAATATACAGCTCCCTCTTACCCTTCACCCTTTTACCTCCTTCTTACTTCTGTCGTCCCCCTCCTCACTACAGTCTCTTTCCCACATTCATGGCTTGTTTTATGACTCACTAATTTTAATCAGAAATGTCTGTGTAACGACTAGTCTACCTGTGATATTTTACATATACAGCTTTCCTGTCATAAATACAAACACTGTCTCTCAGCAGACATGTTGCCGCTCTGTCTCTTAGGATCTCTCTGCTAGCTCTTCTTCAGTGTCCCCTAAGTCTTTGCTGTAAGGGCTATATTGTATCTGTAAAGGCTGGGGAGCACAAGGCCAGGGCTTCACTCAGAAGACTTCGGGTTCTGTTAATTCTTCAGAGGCTCACTTTTTTTTCCCCTCTGGGAGAGAGCATAGTAACCCAGGTGCTGCCATCTTAATAGATGAGTATGGGATTAAGAATAAACAAATGTGACCTATGCTTGAATTTGAAATGTACCCCACAAGCACATGTGTTTTAGCACTATCTGGGGCTCTGACTGGGGAGGCTGTGGAATCTTTAGAGTGTGAGGTATAGCTGATGGAATATGATACTAGAGACAGGCTTTGAGTGTTACAGCCTGGCCCTGTGTGCTGCTCTTTGGTTCCTGAGAAGTGAAGAGTCTGTGTTACACTCTCCTGCTGCTGTGTCATTTCTACACTGATGGACTAATGTTCTCTGACACTATGAGCCAAAATAAACCCTTCTTCCCTTAAGTTGTTTCTCTCAAATGATTTCTCATAGACATAGTGATAGTGAATTTTGCTGATACAACTCACGTATGTTAAATACACATAGATATGCTACCATTATTTTATTAATATTAGGAAATAGTAAACTCAATGACCTTTTAAGCTGATTTTGATTTCAATCTATATATTTTTTTATTTCTGTTTAGAGATTCTGTATTTAAAATAATCCTTTGCTTTTTTGTGTGTGATATACAGAAAAGTAGTTGTCTCAGCAAAATAGAAAAATGTCGCTGGTAGGATTCTTACCTCTGAAATCACCAGCCGTCTCTGCTAAGGAAGATTTATTATGTAAGCACACACGGTTTCATTCAGGTGTGATATATTATGTAAAATGTTATGACACATTATAGTACATTAGATGAAAAGATGCATGTACTTACAGATTTAGAGATATGTGCCTATCTCACTTATTTATAAAAATACACCTCATACACAAGGTGCTGAGAAGTGTCAAAAACAAAACATAAGACAGCAATAGACTACGGAAAGATAAAGCTTAGGTTCTGCTGCTTGTCAAATCCCAGTCCAATCTAATTCCATGGTAAGTCAAAGGTTACTCCGTGAGGAGTACTGTGCTCTTAACCAAAGAGTGACTCTCTCACTCTTTGCAGATAAGAGCTATAGAGAAAATTCGAGCCAGATAAGTAATCTTACCTTTTCTAGGAGTCACATCAGGGAGATTAAGAAGCAGTGAAACTAATTTGAGGAATCTATTTACTCCAACATACCCAGGTGCTATTATATTAGCTTATGAACAACACAAAGCCAACATTATTACTTATCATCATCATCATCATCACCATCACCATCAACAACAACAACAGCATCATCATTTGAGCCAGGGTCCTCCTCTGCAGCTCAGGCTGGCACTTATCTCATCATGCTCTTGCCTTGGCATCCTCTGTGCTGGATTTTCAGGCATTCACCTCCATACCTTGCTTCACATGCCTTATTTTTCCTGTTGCTTTGAAGCAGTCCATCCACTGTTCTGCAGTGTTGACATGAATCTTCGCGTGAGTCACCAAAAGGTTCATCCTTCTCAGCATTACCCATAGTAAGTAATCCATATATATGAGGCCTCATGAGAACTTTCCAAATTGAAGATGGAGAGTAAGTTAGGAGAAAGGTAAAAACACTTGTAGCAGGAAACCCTGGGTGGCTGTGATTGCCTCCTCCAGGGACAGTTGGGCACAGTGGCAAGGACTGGGTGGTTAGGAAGAGTGGCAGTGATGAACAGGGTGAGCAGATAGCAGCTTGCTGGGCATCTCTGGATTAACACTCCATGGTTAAGTGTTTACCCTAAACCTACCCCATTTACTTCTGTAGGCTGACCTAGTATGTTAAACATTGTTTAGCAGAGTGTTATTGGGGATGAGAAAACCATCCAAAATCATGTCCCAAGAATAAAATGGCTAAAGGAAGGAGGTGATGGGATGAGAGAAGGGGACAGGGGGACAGAGAGCGGGGGAAGAGGGGGAGAGAAACACACACACACAGACACACACACACAGACACACACACACACACACAGAGAGAGAGAGAGAGAGAGAGAGAGAGAGAGAGAGAGAGAGAGAGAACAAGAAGATAATGATCTTTATCTTCAAATAAACTAGCTCTGTCTGGCATTAGGAAGCAGAACTAATGTGGAAAACATAGGAAGGAAGAGTCCACTCAACCAGAAAGAACTATTAAAAGACAGAAATGTTTTGAATATGAGTGGCTTTCTGAGGCTGGGAGTCATTCCTGAGGCTGGACACATGAAACATTGTGATAAACTATTTAACAGTGAATGCAGTTAGCATTTAACATAGTGTAATTGAATCAGGTGACTTATGAGACACTCTGTATCTTATAGTTTATCGCTCATGACTCCGTTCTTGGAGATTGTTTCAGTGAATTTATTGCTGCTCTCAGAGTATCACATGCTGAGTGAGCCAAAACAGTGAGTATTTATTTGGTTCACATCTCTGGAGGCCATCCAATATCTCGGGGTATATAGCTGGCAAGGTTCTTCTTTCAGAACATCACAGAGGAAGGACACTTTAGCATTTGGGATTAGAGAATGAGTATGAGAGGAATGTACATGTAACAAACCCATTCTTGAGGTAACTAACCCACTCCCCCAATAAAGGCATTGATTCCTTCATGGTGGCATAGCCTCACATTATGATGGTAACTGTAGTTCAATCTGCATTTTTGAGGGGCTACTCAAACCCTAGCTGGATGATTGTAGCTTCCTCAAGGATATGACACATGAGACATTGAGCAGTGCTCCCTTCGCTCTGGCTATGAGAAATACAAATTGCCAAGAACCAAAGGAAATGCATCTTTGTTTCAATTGAAGACTTCAGGTCTGGCCACTGTGGCATTGGCTGGCCTCACAGCTTAATGGGTTCTGATACGCTACTGGGTTTCACACAACAACCTCACATTTCTGCAGATTTTCCCTTCCTCTGTTTTCTGGATAGAGTACTCCTACTTTTGACTTTCTTCTCTCAGACTCCCATTTCTCAGGTATGTGGCCTGTTGAAGAACTTGGCTAGTCCCTTTTCCTCTTCTTCTACATCCTTACCCCTCCATAGGGATCACATTGATTTTCTCAGACCTGTTCCTGATGCTCACAATTTTTTTATGCAGGTGTGTCACCTACTAGTTGTCTTCCATTTTGCATGCCAAAGGAGCCAGCACATTCTACTGGAGCTCTGTTAGCAGCTTGCCCTCCACCAGCCATCTGCCAGCCTGGCTGAACCCTGCAGTAGTGCTACGTTCCTTCCTTCGCCTTGTCTCTGTCCATCACTGTGAGCTGTGGGGTTGATTTTGTTGTGTTTTGCTCATCTTCATCTCTCACCCGTGCCCTTCTGTTTTCTTAGCACTGTGGCACAGGCCATTTTCCTTAAGGCCCTGAAATATTGAAAAGACCTCAGGCATTTGAGGCCTTATTTCTGGTCCCAGACTCTTCTTCAAGTCAAACAACTCTGCTTTTTATCTGATTCATACTGTGAGATCTCACTTATGATTCACCCTAAAAGAGAGTTCTGATGGACAAAAAGTTTAGAAAAATCACTCTCCACTTGCTTCTCAGCCTTATACCTCCCAGTCTCCAATGTAAGCAAGCTCAAGGGAAAAAGCCTAATCATATCATAGTGAAGTTTTAACATTTCCCAGAGTCCCCATTGCCCACAGGACACAGGCTGTCTTCAGTGCCAGCACTGTTGGGATCTACTCTCCGCTCTTTGTTTGTCTTTAGTTGTGCCTCATCCCTTACTTCTCCCACTGTCAGGTCAGTTCTGAGCTCCCTGAATATAAGGACCATATCAGGCATTTACACTTTCTTTCATGAGAATTTCTCCTGGTTGTCATCTACATGGAAACTTATCTTTTATGACTTGGTTTAAGAATCACCTACTCCAGGAAGCATCCTTGATTTCACAAGAGGAAATGACTGGTCCTGTCGTTTGTTCCTCTTTTGTATCTTTTATGCACACGCACCTGTTATATTGTGTTCTGAATGCTGTCTTTGTCTCATTGCCTCATTCCACTAGGAGTGGGAAACACAGCTGTCTTGGTCGTATTTGTTTTCCCAGTGACCATTATAGGCTTTATCCTGTCATAAGTGTCTCTAGAATACCAACTGAGAGGAAGTTTGAACTTAAGGCTTAATTATGGGCTGTGTAAGTGGGTTAGGATGGAGTCTCTTTGTGGAAGGCTGGAGATGATGATTTTCTATAATTGATTCATTTTGGGAATAGAGCAGATAGCCAACCAACAAGCATTAGGAAATATTAACATAAGCTTATCAATTCACATTCTTTTTGTTTATGAACCCAATGCATTCAAATCAGCTTCTATATGATCTCCAATTTGACCTTTGATACATATTATTATTCTACAAGTAACAATGATGAAAAACATTGCTACTTATACTTGACTGTGCATATAACCAATTTTTATTTTCTTGGTCTTGGTTTATATTTACAAATCCCTTAGCCACTTGTATTTTATAGACACACAGGACCAATGCTTAGACATCATATGACTTGCCTAAAGTTACCCAGCTGGGAGCTAATACAATTCGATTTTAAGTCATTTTATTTCAAGGTAGGTCAATATTGATATCTCTATCAGGGTCCCATGGTCACTCAAGGAGCACCCTTCTATTTACCTGAACATGAGAAATAGTTCAGTGGGGTCAGAAAATACACTTATTTGGACCCACCTTCGTGGTACTTGGCCATGTGAGGGATGGGCTTTTCCATTGCTGTGTTAATCTGCTCTCACATTAATGGCCTGAGGCTTCTCCATGTTAAGTTGCCAAGACTCCTTAATGGTCATTGCACTTTGTTGACAAATAACAAAGATGATCTTTGTCTTGCTGTCAATTTACGCCCTCTGGGTTTGTCAAGGAGCCCCACATGCCAGGAAGGGCTTTGCTGTGGTCTGTGACTCACTTGCTTCTCTCCTCTGCCCCTCCCTGGGTGCAGGGTATTACAATCTGCCAATTGCACAATTTCAGGACATCTCTGGGTAAATTGAAGAAAAACAGACAAACAAGCAAACCAGAATATGAATGGGCCACTGCTGCGGAAGCAGGAGAGACCCTACTAGAGCAGAGATCTTTTAATCTCATCCACAAAATGCTTCTGTCATCACCCAGAGACCTCCTGTAGGCATTCCCTCTCCAAAGGAAGCCTTTGCCCTAGGTATTTCCGCCCACAGGATCTTTACTGTCTTATGGAACAGGGAAGATGAGTAGGAGACTCTCTTACACTTACTGAGAAGTAGCTCAATCCACTGCTATGATGAGGTCATCTTACATGCTCAAGGTTGGCTCCTTCTCAATGGTACCTTGGAAGGTCATCTATTTAGAGGATAGAGTGACTTTGTTAAGAAAACAGAAGGCTCTTAAGAAAACTGGAATTCCAGGATAAAACAAGCACTTTCATTTCCCCATGTAGAATGTATTTGTAATGAATCACCCAATATAGAAATGTGACTAGAGCTTATCTCAATTATCACTATTAATTGTTACCCTGTCTTCTATAGGTCACTGATGAAACTCTTCACCTGGAGAGGGAAAGGAGGTCAATGTCTAGTCTGGCTAGTATCTTATTCCATGATTGTCTGCTTCATGAATTCATTCTTGGCTGTGGACAAGGGCCTGCCCTATGCTTGGCTCTGTGTAAGTGCCTAGCGAACCAGGGAATACATAAGACTCAGTCTATGTTCTCAAGAAACTGTCATTAAGAGACAGATCTTGGAGTGGACTACTGCAGTACCCTGTGCTAAGTGCAGACTTTGAAATATCTACAAGTTGCCTTTGGAAGACAGAGGAACAGCTCCCAGCTTGGGTGGTTAGAGAAACTTTGTCGAGATGTTTCTTATAGAGAACTATTTTGGGTTTGTATAAGCCATAAGCCTTGCGCTTTATTCCTAGATTTTAAACTTGAGGATAGCCTACCAAATTGTTGAAACTCTCTCTCTCTCTCTCTCTCTCTCTCTCTCTCTCTCTCTCTCTCTCACACACACACACACACACACACACACACACTTTTTCTTTCTTTTAGAAAAAAGGGTTTCATTTAACAGGAGGCTTACTTGACTCATATGCCTTGCCAGCAGTTGGAACATTTGCTATTTTGATCTCTGCTTATAATCTTGTACTGGAACAGCCTGGCCTTATGATTGACTATGGTTTCTTCAGGCAATGTACTCTTTTGGGTTCTTATGGGTAAGATCATTAGCCTCAAGGGATTCTATTTACTGGGGACATAGGAGTTGATCATTGTAGCAATGGGTGCTCAGAGTAATGCCAGTATGCTGGAAATTGCAGCAGTCTATGAAAAGAATGGTCTGTACTTGAGCATAAAGGAGAGATGTCCATTCTAAGGGAGCAATGGGAAGCAGGTTAGAAAAGCCATGACAATCTGGTATGGGAGGGTAGGAAGAAATGTCAGAAGAAATCCATACCTGAAAGCATGACAATATAACATCTTGGAAATAGGCTGGCCTATGGGAGCAGAAACCAAGAACAGGGAGAGGAAGGGAGGGGCTGGAGCATGAGAAGCCTTAAAGGTCAGGTGCCAAACAAGATTAAAAATCATGGTTTGAGTAGCAAGTGTCTCAGTTACTGAATACTTCAGGCCCTAAAAACTTGTCAGTGATCAAAGGCAGTAGGGAGAGGTGATGAGGGATCTATTTTAAGAAAATCTTTGGCAACTGAGTGGAGGATAAATTAGAAGGGCTAAACTTAGGTCTCAGCCCCCCTCCAAAGACTCATCAATAGATGTAGGTATCCTTTATTAGACATCTATTTCTCTAGCTCAGTGGCATGCAAGAATCAGTTGGGAGATATTTTTAAAATACCAAATGACCAGGCCAACTCTCACAGTGACAGAGATTCTCTGAGATTTGAATTATCTTATATTCTTAGGCATGTTCCAGGCGATTCAGGTGTATACGAAGCACGGAGAATCCTTTTGAACAATTTCTAATTGCCATTACACATACTAATATATGCTTTTATCTAGAAGGTGGGCCACAGTCCCTTTACCCATCTGTGTGTAGACACTCTTCCTTCTCAGTTTCTGTGAATTGCTGAGTAGAGGGATATTATGAACACTTTTGACTTTGCTGGGGCATAAAGACTTCTAGTCTTGAGTGCTACATGGGGTGTTTCTTTCCTGACTCAGGGTTCTTGCCTTGATGGTGGCTTCCTGTCTCCCATTTGTAAAAGTCTTGCTGGGCTGTAGGGAATGACAGTAATCTATTTGATACTAGGAGTTCTACAATATCGATATCATGCCCACCCACAAGTAGATACCCTTAAAATTAGTTGCCTCATGTCTCAAAGGAGTGCTTTGCTTTATGAGTTTACTGGAATATCCTCCTATACCAAAACCATGAGAACACCACTGTGGCAGCCTCCCTGCCACCCACTTGGGCAGGAGGTGAGTAATGTGTGCAATTGGCTGCAGGCGAGTGTTCCTCTCCAAACTCAACTGAGCTGGAACTCATGGGAAAGGCTCTGTCCTTTTAGATGATCCACAGCCGGGATGTTGCAAATGTGATTTCTTTCCCATGAGCGCTGTGGTTCTCTGTAGAACACAGATGAGTCGTAGGTTGTAGAAGACTTTACCAAAGAAAATTCCTACCATGTGCCATGTCCTAGGCATAGACATGCCATACGGACGGAGGGTAGCATTTTTATGTGACTGTTAATCAGTGAAAATAGAGAAAAATAGTGATAAACTGGAAAGTGTGAAGAAGAAAAATAAGAATGGCCAATTGGACCCATAGTTCCATTATTTATATTCCTCCAGGTCATTAAAAATACATATGTAAGTATATCTTAAATACCAATATTTATAGTCTTTCTTTAAAATGGACCACAGCATATTTTCTTCATAGCCTCCATTACTTTTGAAATGATTAAATACATTAACTGATCTAAGTTAGAGATATAAGCTATAGAAAGAATATGATCAAATGAAAATAAACAGATCAAAAACTACCCCTTCCTACCCCGTATAGCCAGTGAGAGTCATGACATGTTTACTCTTTTTATTTTTACATTTCAGTTTTTCCCTATGAACAACTGAGCCTGCATATACACATATCTATAATTTACTCCTGGGAAAAAGTCAAGGGCCACAGAAACATGTGAACATGTGAAGTAATGGGCTTCCCTGGCTCTTCTTGTGACCCACAATCCCAGCTCTGTAATTAGCCATTGTGTAAATGTTCTTTTTTTTGGGGGGGGTAAGGGTATTATTTGAAGAGATTTATATATATTAAAGCACATGATTACCATGGCTATATGTCTTCCCTTCCCTACTCTTCCTCCCTCCCCCCCTCTCCCCCTCCCTCTCTCTCTCTCTCTCTCTCTCTGTCTTTCCCTTCCTCCTTTTCTCTTCTTTACCCTCCCTCTTTTCTTTTTAACTTTTTACATGTCCCAGGCTGGAAACTCCTGGCAGAAGCAGTTGTGCTGCCTCAGCTTCCCATAGCAGCTTGGTCCACTCCAGGCACACAGTACAGAATTCATGGGTAGGATTTGGGTGCTATACACAGCAGTGGTCTTATCTCTCTAAGATCATGTACACATTAGGACATGTTTTATTCATGCTTCTATCTCCTGCCAGTGTTTGCTTGTGTGCCTTTCTCTTGGGGGTGAGCCCACAGTACCATTTGTAACTTTTCCCTCTGCAAATTTGGAAGGCTGCTTGCTGTAAAATAAACATGGCTTTTATTTGGAGTTGGCTATCACTACCTCCTGACCATCCCACTTATTTCTTCACCAGCCCTTCCCATTTCCTTACCAGTGGAGAACAACTAGACATCTCATTGGCCAAATTTTAAATCTTAGTTCTTTTCTGTATGTCAACTCAACAAGCAATATTAGAACTACCTAGTAGAAACTATAGAAGGAGAACCCGGATGCACTATAATAACAAATCCAGTACAAGATCTCAAACTTTAAAAGGCCAAATAGTGAGGCTTGGTGACTATCAATGACAAAAAAGGTCCAGAATGACACATCAGCACCAGAATGTGAATTCTCCATGAATATTTGAAAGTATTGAAAATATTTTTATTTTATTTTATATTTTTTATTGGATATTTTATTTACATTTCAGATGTTATCCTCTTGCCCCATTTCCCCCCACCCAGGAACCCCCTATTCCATCCCCCCTCCTCCTGCTTCTATGAGGATGTTCCTCCACCTACCCCCCACTCCCACCTCCCCACCCTCGAATTCCCGCACACATGGCGATCAGCCTTCATGGGACCAAGGATCTCCTCTCCCACCTATGGTTAACAGGGTCATCCTCCCTTACATATGCACCTGGAGCCATGGGTCACTCCCTAAGTGCTTCCAGGCTGGTGGTTTAGACCTTGGGAGCTCTGGTTGGTTGGTATTGTTGCTCTCTTCATGGGGCTGAAAATCCTTTCAGCTCCTTCAGTCTTCACTCTAACTCCTCCATTGAGAACCCCTTGATCAGTTTAATGGTTAACTGTGAGCATCCACCTCTGAATATGTCAAGCTCTGGCAGATCTCTAAGGACACAGCTATATCAGGCTCCTGTCAGCATCTACTTCCTGACATCCACATCAGCGTCTACCTTTGGTAACTGCACATGGGATGGTCACCCAGGTGGAATGGTCTCCAGATGGCCCCTCCTTCAGTTTCTGTCCCTCACTTTGTCTCCATATTTGCTCCCTTGAGTATTTTGTTACTCCTTCTAAGAAGGACCAAAGCACCCCCACTTGGTCTTCCTTCTTCATGAGCTTCATGTGGTCTATGAGTTGAATCTTGGGTATTTCAAGCTTCTGGGCTAATATCCAATAATCAGTTAGTGAATACTATGTGTGTTCTTTTGTGATTGGGTTACCTCACTCAGGATGGTATTTTCTAGTTCCATCCATTTACCTAAGAGTTTCTCGAATTCATTGTTTTTAATAGCTGAGTAGTACTCCATTGTGTAAATGTACCACATTTTTTGTATTCATTCCTCTGTTGAAGGACATCTGGGTTCTTTCCGGCTTCTGGCTATTATAAATAAGGCTTCTATGAACATAGTGGAGCATATTTCCTTGTTATATGTTGGAGCATCTTCTGGGTATATGCCCAGGAGTGGTATAGCTTGGTCCTCAGGTAATGCTATGTCCAATTTTCTGAGGAACTGCCAGACTGATTTCTAAAGTGGTTGCACCATCTTGCAATCCCACCAACAATGGAGGACTGTTCCTCTTTCTCCAAATCCTTATCAGTATCTACTATCACCTGAGTTTTTGATCTTAGCCATTCTGACTGGTGTGCGGTGGAATCTCTGGAATGTTTTGATTTGCATTTCCCTGATAACTAAGGATATTGAACATTTCTTTAGGTGCTTCTCAGCCATTCGAGTTTCCTCAGTTGAGAATTCTTTGTTTAGCTCTCTACTCCATTTTTAAAAATAGGGTTATTTGGTTGTCTGGAGTCTAATTTCTTGAGTTCTTTGTATATATTGGATATTAGCCCTCTATCAGATGTGGGATTGGTAAAGATCTTTTTCCAATCTGTTGGTTTCCCTTTTGTCTTATTGACAGTGTCCTTTGCCTTATAGAAGCTTTGCAATTTTATGTAGTCCCATTTGTCAATTCTTGATCTTAGAGCATATGCCACTGGTGTTCTGTTCAGGAACTTTTCCCCTGTGCCCAAGTAAGTATTCGATGTTCTTCCCCACCTTCTCTTCTATTAGTTTCAGTGTATCTGGCTTCATGTGGAGGTCCTTTATCCACTTGGACTTGAGCTTTGTACAAAGAGGTAAGAATGGATCAATTTGCATTCTTCTACATGCTGACCTCCAGTTGAACCAGCACCATTTGTTGAAAATGCTGTCCTTTTCCCACTGGACAGTTTTAGCTCCTTTGTCAAAGATCAAGTGAGCATAGGTGTGTGGGTTTATTTCTGGGTCTTCAATTCTATTCCATTGATCTTCCTGCCTGTCTCTGTACCAATACCATGCAGTTTTTATCACTATTGCTCTGTTGTACAGCTTGAGGTCAGGGATGGTGATTTCCCCTAGAAGTTCTTTTACTGTTGAGAATAGTTTTTGCTATCCTGGTTCTTTTGTTATTCCAAATGGATTTGAGAATTTCTCTTTCAAACTCTGTGAAGAATTGAGTTGGGATTTTGATGGGGATTGCATTGAATCTGTAGATTGGTTTTGGTAAGATGGCCATTTTTACTATATTAATCTTGCCAATCCACGAGCATGGGAGATCCTTCCATCTTCTGAGATCTTTGATTTCCTTCTTCAGAGACTTGAAGTTCTTGTCATACAGATCTTTCACTTGCTTGGTTAGATTCACACCAAGATATTTTATATTATTTGTGACTATTGTGAAGGGTGTCATTTCCCTAATTTCTTTTTCAGCTTGTTTATCTTTCTTGTAGAGGAAGGCTACTGGTTTGTTTGAGTTGATTTTATAATCAGCTATTTTGCTGAAGTTTTTTTTTTAATCAGGTTTAGGAGTTCTCTGGTGGAAGTTTTGGGGTCACATAAGTATACTATCATATCATCTGCAAATAGTGATATTTTGACTTCTTCCTTTCCTATTTGTATCTCTTTGACTTCTTTTTGTTGTCTAATTGCTCGGCTAGGACTTCAAGTACTATATTGAGTAGGTAGGGAGAGAGTGGGCAGCTTTGTCTAGTCCATGATCTTAGTGGGATTGCTTCAAGTTTCTCTCTAATTAGTTTGATGTTGGCTACTGGCTTGCTGTATATTGCTTTTACTATGTATAGGCCTTGACTTCCTGATCTTCTCAAGACTTTTACCATGAAGGGATGTTGAATTTTGTCAAATGCTTTCTCAGCATCTAGTGAGATGATCGTGTGGTTTTTTCTTTGAGTTTGTTTATATAGTGGATTATGTTGATGGATTTCCGAATGTTGAACCATCCCTGCATTCTTGGGATAAAGCCTACTTGATCATGATGGATGATTGTTTCGATGTATTCTTGGATTTGGTTTGCTAGAATTTTATTGACTATTTTTGCATCGATATTCTTAAGGGAGATTGGTCTGAAGTTTTCTTTCTTTCTTCTGTCTTTGTGTGGTTTAGATATGAGTGTAATTACAGCTTCATAGAAGTAATTGGGTAGTGTTCCTTCTGTTTCTATTTTGTGGAATAGTTTGAAGAGAATCGGTATTAGGTTTTCCTCGAAGATCTGATATAATTCTGCACTAAAACCATCTGGTCCCAGGTTTTTTTGATGGGGAGACTTTTAATGACTGCTGCTATTTTCGTAAGGGTTATGGGACTGTTTAAATGGTTTATTTGCTCCTGATTTAACATTGGTACCTGGTATCTGTCTAGAAAGTTGTCCATTTCATCCAGATTTTCCAGTTTTGTTGAGCATAGGCCTTTGTAGTAGAATCTGATGGCTGTTTGAATTTCCTGTTTCTGTTGTTATATCTCCCTTTTCAGTTCTGATTTTATTAAGTTGGATCCTGTCTCTGTGCCCTCTGGTTTGTCTGGCTAACCAGTCTATCTTGTTGATTTTCTCAAAGAACCAGCTCCTGGTTTTGTTGATATTTTGTATAGTTCTTTTTGTTTCTGCTTGGTTGCTTTCAGCTCCGAGTTTATTTCCTGCTGTCTACTCCTCTTGGGTGTATTTGCTTCTTTTTGTTCTAGAGCTTTCAGATGTTCTGTCAAGTTGTTAATGTATGCTCTCTCCAGTTTCTTTTTGTAGGCACTTAGAGCTATGAGTTGAAAATATTTAAAAAGAATACTAGACCCCTTCTGTAAAAATAAGTGTTATAGATTAAGTGTTCCACCTAAGATCACTGCTCACATTGCTATACCTCAGCTCAGGAAGCTCTGTGTCTCAGATGGGTTAATAAAGATTAATTACGTATGTGACCTTCTGGCATGTTCCAGGTGCTTAGTGTATACTAATTATTAAAGGTGGGATGATGAATCCAGGAGGAAGTGGTATCTCCTCTGTGGCTTCTCATGAAGACAATGAAGGGTGAAGCAGCTTAGAGAAGACCTTCTGTAACCTGACTGTTCATCTGGGGGTTTAGTGACAGCAGTTTTTTTCAGAGCGTCAGGAATGACACTGCAATTCCCTCCTTCTTTCTTTCTTTCTTTTTTTCCTTCTTTCTTTCTTTCTTTCTCTTCCTTCCTTCCTCCCTCCCTTCCTTTTTTTTTTTTTTGTGAGACAGGGTTTCTCCTTGCAGCCCTGGCTATCCTGGAACTCTGTAGACCAGGTTGGCCTGAAACTTAGAGATTACTATGCATTTCTAATTCACACACACTACTGACATGGCTGTGAACCACATTTTTCAGAAATGTTTATAGGGAGACCTGGGCAATCAAGTTGAGGCTACACTAAATGAAGTTCTGTTTCAGCCTCCAGATCTTTGGAATCTGTCTGCAAAAATCATTCACCATTCAATGGTCACAGACAGGTAGTGTTTAAATGTGTTTAAAGAAGCTTATTGGTTTTTTACAGGTAATGCTTGTACTACAAAATTTAAGAAACATGAAAATAGTACTCAGTAAAAGAACAAAGCCACCCCCTCCCCACCTTTCCAGCCACCTAGTTCCTTTCCTGAGGCTTTACTTACACTTACTAGGCTTTGGGGGTATATTTTTTCCCAGAGGCAAACAGCACATGTGTAGAGATATAATTTTCTCTAGTTCTTCTCTCTTACTCTTTCCCTCTGAGATGTATCATAGAACCATTGTATATTAGTACATATGGAATTGTTGCAACAATTAAGGTAACTTCATATTAACATATCGATGCTCCTTGCACAGTTTGGCTTGCACAATGTCACCAAGAAGACATTTGGACACATATCATTTCAGACAAATAGAATCTATTCCCAGGAGCAGAATTGCTGGATCAAAGGACATGGGTGTCTAACATTTTGATGGGTGGTACCACCTTGCTCTACATGGCTACTTTGGCAGTTTGCAGTTCCACTAGGCACGCATGGGGCATTCTTTCCCCACACCCTGGCCCACACCAGATTTGTAAATGCTTTGATGTCTGCCAGTGTGGTAGGTGCTGATGTCTCACTGTGGTTTTAATTTGCATTTCTCATCGTAGGAGTGACACTGAGACAGTTAACCAATTGTCCCACAGACATTCCCATTTCATTTCCAGGAGGTTCCGGCTGCTAACCTTTTTGGGTGATTGGCAGGCATTCTTTACAAATAAGGAAATCCATCATTTGCCCGTCATGTGAGTTGCAAACATTTCCTGCAGATAGCTTTATTTGAGCTTAGTCAGGTGTCATAACCTTTGTATAGTCTCATAGGTTAGATTTTTTTCAGTTGTGTGTATTTGTGTATGTGTGTTTGCTATACCGTCCATGGCTCTCCCAGTTAGAAATCACAAAATGATCCTCCTTAGCTTACACCTGGTGTTTTTCCATTTTACTCTCTCATATTTAAATCTCTGATGTAACTAGAACTTACCCCAACAGGCAAGGTGTGGACCTATTTTTTTTTTTCAGGAGGTCACAAAAGATTACATAGTAAACAATCTTTCTCTTACAGTTGAACACTGTTCTCTGTGAACACACACATCCTATGTTTCTGTTTTAACTCTCTAATCTGTTCCATTGATTTACCTGTTTGTGAGCCTTCTTGCACTATCTTAACTTTTAATAGCTTTCAAAACATTGAGTGAGCTGGTCCTCATTCATTACTCCTGTCTCTCCACTCTTTGTCTTTTCTCTTTGTGGGGGATTACTCTTACCTGTTTAAACATCAGATGGTGCATGTCTATGCTTGTGTGGTTAAAAAACATCTGACTGCCATTTTTATTGGTGGGGCTTTAAATTTTAGATAGATTTAAGGCAACTGATGCTTTTATGATACATAGTGTTCTTAACAAAGAACACTGTGTACTTTCTACTGGCTTGTTTTTCTTTTGGCTCTGAATAGTATCTTAACGTTTTCTTTATGTAGATTGTATATATCTTGTCTTCTTCATCTTGATCTTGGTTATTCTCAGATCCTTCGACATTTTTCCTTCTGCAAGTGTGAGTGTGTGTATTTGTGTTTGTGTGTGTGTAGTGTGTGAGTGGGTAAGTGCACATTTGAAGGTGCATATGGAGGCCATAGAACAACCTTAGGTGCTAATCTACAAGCACATTCCTCCTCTTCCTCTTCCTCTTCTTCCTCCTCCTCCTCTTCCTCCTCTTCCTTTTCTTCCTCCTCCTCCTCCTCTTCCTCTTCCTCCTCTTCCTCCTCTTCCTCTTCCTCTCCTTCTCCTGCTCCTCCTCTTCCTCCTCCTCCTCTTCCTCTTCTTCCTCTTCCTCTCCTTCTCCTGCTCCTCTTCTTCCTCCTCCTTCTCTTCCTCCTCCTCCTTCTCCTCCTCCTCTTCCTCCTCCTCCTTCTCTTCCTCCTCCTCCTTCTTCCTCTTCCTCTCCTTCTCCTTCTCCTTCTCCTTCTCCTTCTCCTTCTCCTTCTCC
>NW_021604782.1:6407674-6414614 GCF_004785775.1 Grammomys surdaster | reverse complement strand
CTTCTCCTTCTCCTTCTCCTTCTCCTTCTCCTTCTCCTTCTCCTTCTTCTTCTTCTTCTTCTTCTTCTTCTTCTTCTTCTTCTTCTTCTTCTTCATCCTCGTCCTCTTCCCCCTCTTCTCCTCCTCCTTCTCCTCCTGTTCCTCCTTATCCTCTCCCCATTTTGTCTTGAGAACCTAGCTGGCATGTGAACTTCAGCAATCTGCCTGTTTTGCCCTTCACCAGATCAGAGATTCTGAGCATACTCTGCCATGCCTGCCTTCTTAAATTCTGGTTTCTTCTTGGGCTGATGGTTCAGTAAAGATTAAGAAGAACACTGATTTTTCTTCCAGAGGACCAAGGCTGATTTCTGGCTCATACATGGTGATTCATAGTTGTCAGAAATTCTAGTTCCAGGGGATCTAGGATCATCTTCTGGCTTCTGTGAACATCAGGCATGCATGTAGTACACATATACACATGTGGTAAACACCTATACAGAGAAAAATAAATAATATCAAATGTGGTTCTGGGGCTCACATTCAGGCTTCTGAGGCAAGCACTTTTCTGATTGAGACATCTCCGAATTCCTTTAAAAATTATTTTTAAATATAAAAATTTGAGACTTGTTCTTACCATATAACATAGGCTAGCAAAGAACTTGTGATCCTTCTGCCTACTCCTCATGATGTGATTACAAGAGTGTGTGCTAAGCAACCTAATTGGTCATATTTTCCTGTTGTAGATACATTTTCCCTTTCATTGTCTTCTAATGGACTATTGTTTGAATATGGGAAAACTATTAGTTTTTCTATAGTAACTTGGTGCCCAACAACCCTAATGAAACTGCTCATTGTCTTTTAAACATCTGTCCATTGCTCTTCTTGGAATCTCTCTTTGTATCTGTTCTTCAATGTTCCTCTGTTGTTTTACATGAAACGTCAGGCAGTCTGAGGTTTAGACTGAGGTTTCTGCTTCCCCACTATTTAGAGCAGCTCCTATTTGAAGTCGACAGAGAATGTGAGTGATGTTCTGTAGAATATTGTGGAATATTTTCATTCCTTTGGCACCATCTTCAAACACCCAAGAAATGTAAATCCTGAGGTAATACCCACTGTCTATCTTGGATCGTCTAAATTAATAATTTCATTGGCCAGTACCCATAACATTTGCCTCTCTGTTCCAGGTTTTAGATTTATTGTCTTTATATCTGAACAACTGCCTTAGTTATTAGCTTCAGAGTGTAAATACTCATGGAAGCCAACAGCTTCCTCAGCCCCTTTCTGCCATCAATGAAAATGTCCCTCTATTGTTTTCTTACGAAGCACAAGCTGCACTGTTAGTTGGGATATAGGTTTTCAGTGGTGAGTAAGTAGCCATTTACTTTTGTTTTGAAGTAGGCTTTGAAAACTCAAGAATGACTCTTTAAGCTCCTCCCCAGCACTCATATGGTGAGCACAGGATTCTTTTGATCTGTTAGTATCATCAATAATAATGTTATACTAATTTGAAGTCATCATGTTGATCTCTTTTATATGAGAAGTTTCAGTAAAATTTGTCTTCTTAAACTACCAGCTATGTTTTTTTGAGGCCTCAGGTATGGATTCAGCCAGCTGAGTATCTATCTGTAATGTTGATTTTGACACCCCTTCCCTCTATCTTCCTTTGCAAGTTTTCATAAGCTTACTACCTCTTTCCCTGTCCCAAGATCTATGATTCCTGTATCTTAGCCATTGTCTAAGATTTTATTAAGTTCTGCTAAATGAAGCATAAACCACACGACAATAATTTCCTCTCTCAGAAAAAGCCACTTTCTTTAGCTCTTTATAGCTCCTTATCTTTCAATATTTAGCCAGAATGATACAGAGGGAGAAGGGCGACTTGCTAAACATGGACTTTTGAGAACCAAGAGATGCTAGGGGCTTCCTTCTGATATCTTGGTAGTAAGTACTCAGTGTCAGTTTTGGGACCTGTTCGAGGTCACTTGCTTACCACAGAGCAGTCATCAGTCTCTCAACACTGCTCAGGGCATGCCTGGCACCCACTGATTCAGCAGGGCACAGCCTAAAGACACAGACTCAGCCAGACTGGTCTGACATGTGTCCTCAGCAGTTTCTCCAAGTGCCACGTCAGCCCAGGTGCTGGTCTCTCATGCACCTGTGCTCCTCTGGAGAGGAATCATGCCTCCTCACATCCCTTTATCTACCCATAGATCTGAGGCCTTGTTGATTTTCCAGAAACGATGAAGATATAATCCCAGGAAATCTGCTCTTTATGAAGGAAGAACATGTTAACTCAGAGTGCTCCAACAAATAGGCATTGGCTTCTGGCTGCCAGTTCAATAATGAAGGCAGAAGGAAAGCCAAGCAAGATGAACATGGCTGCCATTGCTTCCATGGAATTCTCAGATAAGGGATAGATTTGATAAGATTACTGAAATAGAACAGATTCCAATCAATGAATGATTTTTCTATTATATAAACCTAAAATGCTAATCCTCTTAATATCTCTTCTTTGCCTTCTTGGTCCAGCTTTAACGTGTCGGCCTGCCTCTTCTTCCTCTGTCACCTTTTACAGGCACTAAACGTTTGCTATCTGGACCCAGCACTCTCACCTCTTTACAGATTCTTCCCTCTGAATAGTAAGCGCTTTTCTTCATTGCCTGATGGTCTTACCCTCATCTTACAAGACTCAGGTCAACTCCCTCTCCATCCTTTGATATTCTGCCTTTGAGAACCCATTTTAAATTTGGCTCTGTTTTCTTCTTACATGATCAACTAGCTCTCTAAGCTCCAGTGCCTTATTTACCCTTCTTCTAAGTACTTTATACATCCCATACATCTTCTAGCTCTGTGCTTTTCAAAGTTGGAGGCTAGACGAATAGACCACCCATCTGTATTTTATACACACTCTAGTGTGCTTTGTACATTGGGACAACGATATATATCTCACGAATAGTTAACACATACGCATACTGTGGTTTTGGACTCCAAAACTGTTTTACTGATGGTTATTAATCTGAAGAGTATCAAGATCTTTGTTCTAGCTGTTACACATACGAAGGTATGAACTCTATCTTACAGGTATAAGCTCCATACAAGTTGGTTAAATAAGCCATAAGCTTCTACATAAGTATAGCGATAAAGCCTTAAATGAGATACTGGCAAGATGCAAGGAGAGGAAGGAATTGAATCATGATTGTTCACTAATACAGCACCTAGAGAGATTGGTTTGAAATTAAGATTAAATTATGATAAAATGCCACCTTAGGCATGTTACTCATCTTTCTAGATCAGAGTTAGCAAACTTACCCTGTTAAGAGTCAGATAGGCACCCTCTCAGAAGCAAAAGGAATGGGTGATAGGGTGAAGAATTTGAGGAGGAGGGACTGGGAAGGGGGAACAACATTTGGAATGTAAATAAATAAAGTAATTTAATAAATAAATTTATAAAAAAAACTTTAAAGAAGAGTCAGCTAGTAAATTCAGCATATCAAGCCATGTATTTCTCAATGTTGCTTCTCTAACAGACAATATATAAATGTATGTACTTGCCTATATGGCAATAAAATTTTATTGGCAAGAACAGATGACCAGGTCTGGTTCACTCAGTGAATGGACCCCTGTTAAAGTTTAGTATTCCTAATTGTACTTCATGAGTTATTTTTGTAACATGCTTAGCTTATGACTGGTGATGAGGTATTGTTCAACAATGCTTACAAATACCAATAAGAGCCATGATTTGAGGTCTTACAAGAAAAGACATATTTGATTTGAGTGTTACTTATGAGGTCCCAAAGGAACAGAAGGTGGGGCGGGGAGTTGGAGGAAGTCTGGTTAAGGATACGGCATGAGTAATAACTGATGTTAAGGGTCCCTGGAAACTTCTGGAACATTCCCTGAGCGATAGTGTGGCAGAAGTAATGAGGAGTGAAAGTTAAACTCTTTCTACCTTAGGATGAAATAGAGACAATGAATGCCTCTCCTCCCCTAGGGAGAATCAGAGAAAATTAACTATAAGCACACGGTGCTTGGTGTGGACATCTTAACTACGTCCTTTTACCTGCTGGGTAAAATCATTGGATTCTGACTTCCACTCACTGTCTGATGCCAAGACTTCTGGCTATTTTACTGAGTGGGATTTCTTTCCAGTTCACACGTTTAGGGTAATTTGCTTTTCTCTGCAAAACGTCAGCTTCCCTCCCTCTTATCTTACCCATTTAGATAAGAATAGGTGGTTGAATCACTAAAGCCCAGGACACTGATTTCTTGACCAAGATTCTCAAAGTGCTGTCTGGATCCCCTGAGGTAGAATCACCTAGAAGCAAAAGATAAAAGCAGGAATTCCTGGCACCCATCCTGTGATCAGGATTCAGGATCCTTGCTCTGGGGCTCATTTTAGAGGTAGCTTTTAAAGTGAATCTCCACATGCTACAGTTGAAAAAGACCCACTGATGTTCTGAAAGAAGCTTAACGGGCTTCTGAGACTCCATTTGAATCTCCTTCACTAGATTCTTAGCTGTTTAAAACCAGTATAATCAATGAAAGTTAGAAAAATATGCCTGCCACTGGCTTGCCTGGCTTCCCTCATAACATTAACTTAGGTTTTAACATAAATTGCATAATGAACAGGTAGATATCGGTGTGGGTTGCTAGTTGAATGACTCTTTGAGTGTCCAGTAGCAAACAGTCCAGTCCGAGTGGAGCCTGCACAGGGCACTTCCTCATTAGACACTCCCATGAGGCTCTTCCTGTGCAGCTTCCTGGCTTGCTTTCTCCCTGGGCTTCTGGGATAGAGGCTACAGTTTGGATCTTGGTGGTTAGAACATATCTTCCCACAGACTTCTCCAAATGATATTGGCTAAATTTGCCTGAAGAGACTCAAATAATCTCCTCTTAGGCTTCTGCTTTTTAGTCAGTCTGAATTTTATTTCATCAAAGAGCTATCCATTTCCAAGGGCATTTTGATATCTACACACACACACACACACACACACACACACACACACACACACACACGCATCAGGTAGTCACATGTGTATATTTATTTCTACAACTTTGTTTATAACAAATTGACACACTAGTGGTTTCACTAACATAAAGATTTCTTGGTGATGTAGAATTTCCTTTATCTTCAGATGTATAACTGCTACCTTGGGATATGAAATGACACATCCAAAGTCAGGTGCCTGGTCTGTGCCTGAGCCAGGGATCACATATGGATTCTGTAGCCTGCAAAGCTATTGTTCTAGTCCTACGTCTCTGGGTTCGTTCCTACCTTGGGCACTGTGCAGATACACTCATGCAATTGTAAACATACCAGGAGAAGGAGTCATGGGATACTTTGCAAGTAATGGCCTTCCAAGCAGTACAAAGGTTTGAAAGTCTTGTACCCAATTATGTGTCTCTCTCTCAGTAGGCCAGGAAGAGCTGTCTTGGATAGTTCTCTGAGAGTCACACTAGATGGCAGTGTTTTAACATCAACAGACAAAGGGCTTTTGCTGCTATTTTGAAGAATAGCCGAGGACAGCCATAGCAAAAGGCTTGACAAGGGCATCCATCCCCTTGGAGCTTAGGTTCTAAGAATAATGAATTCAGGGCTCTGTTGTGACTTGAGGCTCCAGCATGAAGCAGAACCAGGTTCTGGTTATGTAATAAATGAGACCATAGTTCCACTGACTATGAGAACCACCTGCCATGCAGACTCACAAGGTTCAGAGTAGGGCTCAAACGTTCCTTCCCTTTGTCAACAAGCCCTATGTGCTCCAGTGTCCTGAGATTCCTAATAGTCTTTGTCCAGTGATGCTGTTTGCTCTGGGTTGCAAGTTTGCCCTGGTGTGAAGTAGTGCACCATGATTCCTGTTGATGACATGAGGCAGTTGCTGAGGATGCAGACATGAACAAACCATGATTAGGAAGCCCCAGATCCAAGGTGAGGCAGTATTTGAAATCCTAAATAAGGACCAGGGATGTCAGAAGTGTTGTTGCAGCCCAGTCCCTGCTCTGCCTTGCATAGCCTCGAGCCAGTCACTTGATTACTCCATGACTCATTCATTAATGGGCTTTGGTGAGATTTCTCACTTGGAAAGTGAGGACCATGGAAACAGTACCTCCAAGGATCTGCACACTTCTGGGGACAGCATCCTTTCTCAGTTACGCTATGTTTTCCAATCTGCTAGATAAGGTGGTCTCACTTGGCCTGGAATCTATCATTTTGGGTTGGACAGAGGGGCCTGCTCCTGCTGGGAGGTCGGATGGTTTTCACTAGTCAATAGTATTATCAAAAGCCAACAAACTAGTTTTTATTGATAATGAATCCTATAAAACTAGTTACAAGGCTGTGGACTTTGTTCCAGATGCTCAGGGACAGCTGGAGGGTATCTGTGAGCTTCAGAGAAAGCCCCATGTTCTGTTTCCATCCTCCCATCTCTCAATCACTATCTTCAACCCACCACTAGAATTTTCTCCTAGGCTAAGAGCACCTCTAGAAGGTTGTTCCAGCCTCTGTTTCTGGAGGGCCACAGGGCATATTCAGGAGTGGGAGGGATCCTCACTGACAGCCTGCCATCCCTGATATGCAGTTTGTGCTGAGGGAAGAGTTAAGGAACACACACCGGCTCTTACTCATCTTGCTCATTTTAATACCTGGCTTAGGGCCTGGTTCAGAGTAGGTGTGAGCAAATGTTTGTTGAATTAAGTTTCTGTAGTTTAAAGAATTAAGTATGTCAAGCTGACATTAAATATTCAGATTTCAGCATCAGAAATAGCTTTGATGCTATTTGTGTCTTACAGACAGAAAATTTTTAAATAGATCATGTTTCTCTTTTTGCATTGCCTGCTAGGAAACTCAAAGGTAAATTAGTGGACCATCTCTAGTAAATAACTAAAATATAGACCTGATTTCCTCTTTCCTCTCTCTCTCTCTCTCTCTCTCTCTCTCTCTCTCTCTCTCTCTCTCCCTACC